>NC_068431.1:15504827-15697327 GCF_023373465.1 Oncorhynchus keta
TACCAGAATCATGAGTATCTAATCAAACATGCCACTGATATTTGATTTGGAATTACAGTATTGGGAATTGTTGAGTGATCAAAGTCACTGGGGAGGTGTTAACGGCTTTGGTAATTGCCTGAAACTTCCATTGGCATCAGTGAAAATGTGCAACATCCCCAGCTCCTGTCCTTCTCTTACACTTTTGGGGCAAATTAAATGTTGTTTTTCAGCATGGGTTTGTTACTAGAGCCTTCTGCAGGTGCTGGTGCTGTCACTTCAGGAATAATGGGTTTGTTTTCCTGCAGTGGGACCTTGTATGTGACAATGAGTGGAAAACTCCTTTTGCCTCGTCGACTCTTTTTGTGGGTTTCCTGATTGGATCCCTGTTGTCTGGACAGCTTTCTGACAGGTACTGTTTCTCCCTGCAATCACTGTGTTCCGTCCTCTACCTGTAGATTGCATGTGGAAAGTCATACATTATCTGTTAACTCTGCCGACTAAACTGCTGTCCTATGATTTAATTTTTATTTATTTATCCGTTATTTTACCAGGTAAGTTGACTGAGAACACATTCTCATTTGCAGCAACGACCTGGGGAATAGTTACAGGGGAGAGGAGGGGGATTAATGAGCCAATTGTAAACTGGGGATTATTAGGTGACCATGATGGTTTGAGGGCCAGATTGGGAATTTAGCCAGGACACCAGGGTTAACACCCCTACTCTTACGATAAGTGCCATAGGATCTTTAATGACCTCAGAGAGTCAGGACACCCGTTTAACATCCCATCCGAAAGACAGCACCCTACACAGGGCAGTGTCCCCAATCACTGCCATGGGGCATTGGGATATTTTTTAGACCAGAGGAAAGAGTGCCTCCTACTGGCCCTCCAACGCCACTTCCAGCAGCATCTGGTCTCCCATCCAGGAACTGACTTGGACCAACCCTGCTTAGCTTTAGAAGAAAGCCAGCAGTGGTATGCAGGGTGGAATGCTGCTGGCTTGGATTGTAACACCCTCTGCTGTCAAAGCATAGACTTGTCTTACATCGACAACCCTATTCAATCAAAACTGGTAACCTGATCATTCGTAACTGGTAACCGGATTGATTATGTCTGATACATTTTTTAAATTGTTTTTCTCTATGAAATGTTTGTTTCATTTAACATTATTTTATTTTCCATTTAGGTTTGGGAGGAAGAAAGTTATTTTCGGCTCTCTTGTTGCCCAGTTGGTCTCTGTGCTCATTCAGGCCTTCTCTCCCTCATGGGAGGTTTTCTGCATTATGTTCACGTTTGTTGGGGCCTCTCAGATATCCCTCTATATCAGTGCATTTGTACTGGGTAAGCATTGACATTAACTAATGTTATACAAATACAAACTGTTATACGCTATGAAATTCATTGAATAACTATGACCATGATCATAAATACAGACCACAGTCAACTTTAATTAGCTGGCCATAAAGTACATGCCATAACACCCAGGTATCATTTGAAAGTTATGCTAGGCATTGCTTCCGTCACTAAAGGTGTTTCTTTCGAACAGCATGCCTACAGAATGGCTGGTAGTGAATGAATCAGTAGACATTGTAAACCTCAGTGAAATTAGCTTGATGTTTGATTATTCGTTGGACTTTGTGTCAAGTAATATTCATATAACAAATGACAGCATGTAGAAATCTCAGATTACATATACCGTATTTGGAGTAAAACCATACGTGACTTTAAATGCCCTGTTCATTTGTTTATTAGCCTATTTATTTTTGTGGAATAGAAGGACTACTCTAACAAGGCTAAATATCTGATTAAGGTTTAGAAATTGAACAATAGAGGAGAGAGTGGACGTCCTTGTTGTACCCCTTGACAAATCAAGTATTGTTTACACTAGGACCTCATCTATGACTATTTCCTTTTAAAGATGGGATAACATTTGGTTCAATTGTTTTGCTCAATCATAGACTAAACTTGATCTCAGCAGACATTTAGAAAACATCTAAATAATAATTTAATATAAATTCTCTTCAACAGGAACAGAGGTGCTGAGTAAGTCCATGCGTGAAGTTTTCACTACCCTGGGGGCTTTTCTGCACTACTGTATCGGCTACATGACACTGCCCTGGATCGCTTACGCAATGAGGGAATGGAGAACACTTCTCATAATCCTGTCCAGTGTGTCCGTAGTGTATATCCCATTGTGGTGGTATGTTCTCAGTAAAAATAGTATGTTTTAATCTTCTGTATGTCTAAAGAAGTATTTATACAACTTAACCAAAACTATAACGCCATAAAAATACAAGCACTGTTACTCACCTCACTATAAACACTGTCTATGTTAGGTTCATCCCAGAGTCTCCACGTTGGCTATACTCTCAGGGAAGAGTAGAGGAGGCTGAAGCCATACTGAGAGACGCTGCCAAGAGAAACAGAGTCACAGCACCAGAGGTCATCTTTAAAGACACTGAGGTCAGTTTCACCACATGTGTTTGTGAAATAAATATAGTTCAGTAATTCAGCTTATAAGAAAGAAACAACATGGCCCAAAGAGCATCTCTGTAGCCCGTTTATACCTGGTGCTAACATGCATCCTTTGTCCCGATCTGATTGTGTCAACATTTTTAGACAGGTGTAGACAATCAAAGGACATCTGATTGTGATCAGATCTTCCTTACCACCTCCAGAGGTAGTCAGGGGCACATTGTGTCTGGATGTCTTACAAGTGTAGACAGATCTGGACACTGAAACCATTTAAATCATCGATATAGCCTCCCTCTAAAATCATTGACAGGTGCCACCATTGACATATGGCATCAATGTGTCAAAATAAATATTATTTTATTATATTAAGAATACCTGTCAAATAACTTGCATACAGTAAGGGACCAGGAAATCTGGTCACATTGCAGACATATTGGATGGATAAGAGACACATTTTAATACCATGTGTAGACGCATGTCTGAAAATATGGGCACAATCAGAATGTGGACAAGATCAGGGCACATATTAGAACCAGGTATAAACTAGGCTCATTACTGTACTTAATGGATGCTTATTTCATCATTTCAACAGTTGGACGTGGCATCTGCACCGAAAAACAAATATAGTATGATTGACGTTCTGAGAACCAGCAACATCAGATGTGTTACATTGATGTGTCTGTTTTTATGGTGAGTGTTATTATCAGAAATAATCATAATAATAGATTGGATTTATATCATATTAGGTGATAGCATAGTGTTTTGGTTTGAAGCACTTTGACACACGCACGCACGCACGCACGCACGCACGCACGCACGCACGCGCGCGCACGCACGCACGCACACACACACACACACACACACACACACACACACTATATTACAGACAATAATTTGTAATGAATAAACTGGTGTTTACTTGATCGTTTTGAGTTTCATTCAAGCCATCTGTGTTGTATCTTTTCAGGATGGCAGTAAACATGGGATATTATGGACTCTCGCTAAACACATCCAATCTGAGTGGAGATCCTTATCTAAATAGTTTCTTATCAGCTCTTACTGAAGTCCCAGCATATGTAGTATCTACAGTGCTCCTCAGGAACTGTCAGAGAAGACCCCTACTGTCAGCTTTCCTCTTAATAGGAGGAGGAATGCTTTTCATGATCCAACTCATCCCTGAGAGTAAGACTTTGAATTTTGATTGTTTAAAATTGTATAATGTTATATAAGATCAAATTGCTAGACAATAAGAGATAATCAAAAATAACGTAATTGATTACCTACGTGACTACTTGGTAATCAAGTTAGATATTTTTTTCTACAGATAGTGTTTTAATTGTAATAATTGTAAATCAACAAACGAAAGTGTGACCACAGAACTGTGATGCAGAACTGTGATGCAGAATTGTGATGCAGAACTTTGCCACCTTTTTTACAGAGGTGAGGTCCTGTGATGAAAAACAATATTACTAATAAGCACACAGGTTCAATACATCCTGTGTGAAGCATGGAAATGAGCAAACAGAGACTGCAATGTACAGCTTGTTTTATTGATGCCTCACATAGCCTAAATGATTCAATCAATATTCAATATTCAAGGTTGAAAACGGAGAGCTCCATGCACAACAGTTAACATCTTCAGTGTCAGCGCTCCTAAAGCACTCCTAAGTCCTGCAGTGATCCCTCACAACAAGTTACAATGCAATATTAACAATCCTATCAACAAGTTCACAAACAGAAGCATAAAAGTTAATAAGTGCATGCCCAGGGAGAAGGAGAGCGGATCTTGGCGAAATGGGCACGCTTGAGCAACTTATGATTCGCTACCAGAACTGCTACTACTGGAATTTGAACTGCATGCACATTCACCCTTCCCCTCTTCCCAGGGCACGCCAACCTCATACAGAGAATGGGGAAGATCTGCTGAGCACTGGGTGAATACGTAGGTCAATCACACTCTGAAAAAAGCTTGTATGCTCACATGTATCTCAATGTCTTTCTCTGTCCTGTAGATCTGCAAGGTGTTGCTATAGCTGTGGAGATGGTTGGGAAGTTTGCCTTCACAATGTCGTTCACCGTGGTCTACATCTACACCGCAGAGATCTACCCTACTGTTGTCAGGAGTGCTGGCGTCGGGGTCTGTTCTTCAGCTGCTCGGATCGGGACTATTGCAGCCCCATACGTCATCTACCTAGGTACAATCACACCTAGTGTCTATACAGTGCATTTGGGAAGTATTCAGACCCCTTGACTTTTTCCACATTTTGTTACGTTACAGCCTTATTCTAAAATTGATTAAATTAATGTTTTTCCTCATCAATCTACACATAATACCCCATAATGACAAAGCAAAAATATTTTTTTTGCAAATGTATTAAAAGTAAAAAACAGAAATACCTTATTTACATAAGTATTCAGACCCTTTGCTATGAAACTCAAAATTGAGCTCAGGTGCATCCTGTTTCCATTGATTGTCCTTAAGATGTTTCTACAACTTGATTGGAGTCCACCTGTGGTAAATTCAATTGATTGGACATGATTTGGAAAGGCACACACTTGTCTATATAAGGTCCCACGGGTTGGCAGCGCAAGTCAGAGCAAAATCTAAGCCATGAGGTCGAAGGAATTATCCGTAGAGCTCCGAGACAGAATTGTGTCGGAGCACAGATCTGGGGAAGAGTACCAAAACATTTCTGCAGCACTGAAGTTCCCCAAGAACATTGTGGTCTTCATCATTCTTAAATGGAAGAAGTTTGGAACCACCAAGACTCATACTGGAGTTGGCTGCCCGGGCAAACTGAGCAATCGGGTAAGAAGGGCCTTGGTCAGGGAGGTGACCAAGAACATGATGATCACTCTGACAGAACTCCAGAGTTCCACTGTGGAGATGGGAGAACTTTTCAGAAGTACAATCATCTCTGTAGCACTCTACCAACCAGGTCTTTATGGTAGAGTGGCCAGATGGAAGCCACTTCTCAGTAAAAGGCACATGACAGCCCACTTGGAGTTTGTCATCAGGCAACTAAAGGTGCTCTCAGACCTTGATAAACAAGATTATCTGGTCTGACGAAACCAAGATTGAACTCTTTGTCCTGAATACGTGTCATGTCTGGAGGAAACCTGGCATCATCCCTATGGTGGAGCATGGGAGGCAGCATCATCCCGCGGGGGATGTTTTTCAGCGGTAGAGACTGGGAGACTAGTCAGGATCAAGGGAAAGATGAACAGAGCAAATTACAGAGAGATCCTTGATGAAAACCTTTTCCAGAGCGCTCAGGACCTCAGACTGGGGCCAAAATGTACCTTCCAACAGGACAACAACCCTAAGCACACAGCCAAGACAATGCAGGTGTGGCTTCGGGACAAGTCTTTGAATGTCCTTGAGTGGCCCAGCCAGAGCCCAGACTTGAACCGGACCGAACATCTCTGAAGAGATCTGAAAATAGCTGTGCAGCAATGCTCCCCATCCAACCTGACACAGCTTGAGAGGATCTGCAGAGAAGAATGGGAGAAACTCCCCAAATACAGGTGTGCCAAGCTTGTAGCGTCATACCCAAGAAGACTCGAGGCTGAAGTTGCTGCCAAATGTGCAACAACAAAGTACCGAGTAAAGGGTCTGAATAAATGTTTAAAACATTTTTTTAGCGAAAGTCTAAAAAAACAGTTTTTGCTTTGTCGTTATGGGGTATTGTGTGAAGATTGATGAGGAAAAAACATATTTAATACATTTTAGAATAAGGCTGTGATGTAACAAAATTTTGAAAAAGTCAAAGGGTCTGAATACTCTCCAAATACCCTGTATACACAATTGGATACTTACAGAGTACAAACCCCATTACAATTTCATTGCACGTCATCCATGCATTCATTGTACCCAAAATCATGTTTTACAATGAATGCTTTTCATAAAACATATTTTCATCAGTTAATAAGGTCTCTCTGTCTTCATGGAGAATGTTCTTTGGTGTTCACAGGGAGCATTAACAAGTACCTCCCCTACATTATAATGGGAAGTCTGACTGTCACCTCGTCCGCTGTGAACCTCTTCCTGCCTGAGACATTCCGCAAAGAGCTACCAGAGACTGTAGAGCATATGCAGCAATGCAAAGGGTATGCCCTACTCTGAAATACAGCATTGGAATGTTCATTTCAATTAAATGTATTTTATGATAATAACAAATATGAATTTTAAATCCAACTTTAATATCTTCACAGTTTGTGCAAAAAAGAGCCACGGAATGCCAATATCCTGAAGAAAGGAGGAGATACCCCAGCAATATTAAATGAGGTCAAACTCTGATAAGAAACCCTGAATTGCCCAATCAGCTCTCCTTAATATGACTCAACAAAACTGTGCAAAGCAGGATAGCAGGATGCTCTATGATAATGTAGACGTAATGTGTGGGGCACCAGATGCTGCAACGCAGGACTGTACCACAGTACAAGCTACCTATTCTGAGGTGACATGGTTATGGAAATGCTTGTACTGTGTAAGTGTGACGATTCCTGATGGAACAGGGGTTCTATTTTCTGTCAGAAAATAGCAATGTATAACTGCAAAAATACAGCAGTATTACCCACAACGGTTGCAGCGAGATTTATCTCAAAACTTATTTTTTTATGATGTCCTTGGTAAAGCTGAGAATATTGACTTGGATGTAAAGTAAACAATGTAACAATGTGTTGCACATGATGCAAGAGAGAGCTGAAGTATTCTAGTTTTGATTAGGGCCATCCTGCCTATTTACAGTGGGGCAAAAAAGTATTTAGTCAGCAACCAATTGTGCAAGTTCTCCCACTTAAAAAGATGAGAGAGGCCTGTAATTTTCATCATAGGTACACTTCAACTTCAACTATAACAGACAAAATTAGAAAAAAAATCCTGAAAATCACATTGTAGGATTTATTTGCAAATTATAGTGGAAAATAAGTATTTGGTCAATAACAAAAGTTTATCTCAATACTTTGTTATATATATATGTTGGCAATGACAGAGGTCAAACGTTTTCTGTAAGTCTTCACAAGGTTTTCACACACTGTTGCTGGTATTTTGGCCCATTCCTCCATGCAGATCTCCTCTAGAGCAGTGATGTTTGGGGGCTGTTGCTGGGCAACACGGACTTTCAACTCCCTCCAAATATTTTCTATGGGGTTGAGATCTGGAGACTGGCTAGGCCACTCCAGGACCTTGAAATGCTTCTTACGAAGCCACTCTTTCGTTGCCCGGGCGGTGTGTTTGGGATCATTGTCATGCTGAAAGACCCAGCCATGTTTCATCTTCAATGCCCTTGCTGATGGAAAGAGGTTTTCACTCAAAATCTCACGATACATGGCCCCATTCATTCTTTGCTTTACAGTCGCCCTGGTCCCTTTGCAGAAAAACAGCCCCAAATCATGATGTTTCCACCCCATGCTTCACAGTAGGTATGGTGTTCTTTGGATGCAACTCAGCATTCTTTGTCCTCCAAACACGACGAGTTGAGTTTTTACCAAAATGTTCTATTTTGGTTTCATCTGACCATATGACATTCTCACAATCTTCTTCTGGATCATCCAAATGCTCTCTAGCAAACTTCAGACGGGCCTGGACATGTACTGGCTTAAGCAGGGGGACTGCAGGATTTGAGTCCCTGGCGGCATAGTGTGTTACTGATGGTAGGCTTTGTTACTTTGGTCCCAGCTCTCTGCAGGTCTTTCACTAGGTCCCCCCGTGTGGTTCTGGGATTTTTGCTCACCGTTCTTGTGATCATTTTGACCCCACGGTGTGAGATCTTGCGTGGAGCCCCAGATCGAGGGAGATTATCAGTGATCTTGTATATCTTCCATTTCCTAATAATTGCTCCCACAGTTGATTTCTTCAAACCAAGCTGCTTACCTATTGCAGATTCAGTCTTCCCAGCCTGGTCTCCAATTTTGTTTCTGGTGTCCTTTGACAGCTCTTTGGTCTTGGCCATAGTGGGGTTTTGTGTGTGACTGTTTGAGGTTGTGGACAGGTGTCTTTTATACTGATAACAAGTTCAAACGGGTGCCATTAATACAGGTAGAGAGTGGAGGACAGAAGAGCCTCTTAAAGAAGAAGTTATAGGTCTGTGAGAGCCAGAAATCTTGCTTGTTTGTAGGTGACCAAATTCTTATTTTCCACCATAATTTGCAAATTAATTCATTAAAAATCCTACAATGTTGTCTGTCATAGTTGAAGTGTACCTATGATGAAAATTACAGGCCTCTCTCATCTGTTTAAGTGAGAGAATTTGCACAATTGGTGGCTGACTAAATCATTTTTTGCCTCACTGTATATTCTTACCTTTACTTTTGGTAACTTTTTGCACTGGAAAAGGCTGTTCAGAAAATAATTGGTTAGACTTGCTTGTTTTTTTTCTCTGAGTTAAACCACTGTACAGAATATGGTAAAGTGTTTGTAATGTAGAGTGTTAGGAATTTTTGTTTGAAATAATGTGTTTTTTGAGTATTGTTTTGCTGTGGCACAAGGCCAATAATTATTTCTATTAGCATTGCTGGTGAACTAATAATGAGGTATCTTTCTCATTCTAGTGCTGAGTACCGCAAAAAATCCCTGAAAAGTGAATATTTTAATAAACGTTTATATTGTCAGTTATTGTGATGTGAAGTTTATGCACCATCAAAAGTGTGACCAGACTCATTCATTGAATAAGACTGTAAACTACTACTAGGCATGGCAAACCCATGTTGGTGATTTCTAATATATCATCAAAATAGACTCATTCAATAAGTTTTACCTGGTTAAGTACAATACCATTGGACATGTATGCTTAAAGTTAAATGTACAGTACCAATTAAAAGTTTGGACACAACTACTCATTCCAGGGTTTTTTATTTGTACTATTTTTTACATTATAGAACAATAGTGAAGACATAAAACCTATGAAATAACACATATGGAATCATGTAGTAACCTAAATAAGTGTTAAACAAATCAAAATATAAAGTAGCCACCCTTTGCATACTCTTGGCATTCTATCAACCAGCTTCATGAGGTAGTCACCTGGAATAAATTAACAGGTATGCCTTGTTGTGTAACCTTTATTTAACTAGGCAAGTCAGTTAAGAATACATTATTATTTACAATGACAACGCCAAACCCAGAAAACTCTGGGCCAATTGTGTGCCGCCCTATGGAACTACCAGGGACTGTAGTGATGCCTCTTGCACTGAAATGCAGTGCCTTAGACCACTGCACCACTCGGGAGCTTGTTAAAAGTTTATTTGTGGAATGTCTTTCCTTTTTAATGCATTTGAGCCAATCAGTTGAGGTAGGTGTGGTATACAGAAGATAGCCCTATTTGGTAAAAGAACAAGTCCATATTATGGCAAGTACAGCTCAAATAAGCAAAGTCCATCATTACTTTACATGAAGGTCAGTTAATAAGGAACATTACAAGAGCTTTGAAAGTTTATTCAAGTGCAATCGCAAAAACCATCAACCTTTGGGATGAAACTGGCTCTCATGAGGCCCGCCACAGGAAAGGAAGACCCAGAGTTCCCTCTGCTGCAGAGGATAAGTTTATTAGAGCTACCAGCCTCAGAAATGGCAGCCCAAATAAATGCTTCACAGAGTTCAAGTAACAGACACATCTCAACATCAACTGTTCAGAGGAGACAGAGTGAATTATTATTATATATATATTTCACCAATAAGAGGAAGAGACGTGTGTGGGCCAAGAAACACAAGCAATGGACATTAGATGGGTGGAAATTTGTCCCTTGGTCTGATGAGTCCAAGTTTTAGATTTTTGGTTCCAACCACCGTGTCTTTGTGAGACGCAGAGAAGGTGAAAGGATGATCTCTGCATGTGTGCTTCCCACTGTGAAGCATGGATGAGGAGGTGTGATGGTGTAAGGGTGCTATGCTGGTAACACTGTCTGTGATATATTTAGAAATCAAAAGGCACACTTACTTAACTGGCATGGCTACCACAGTATTCTGCAGCGATACACCATCCCATCTGGTTTAAGCTTAGTAGGACTATCATTTGTTTTTTAACAGGACAATGACCCGACACACCCCCAGGCTGTGTAAGGGCTATTTGACCAAGAACGAGAGTGATGAAGTGCTGCATCAGATGACTTGGCCTCCACAATCATCTGACCTCAACCAAATTGAGATGGTTTGGGATGAGTTGGACTGCAGAGTGAAGGAAAAGCTGCCAACAAGTGCTCAGCCTATGTGGGAACTCCTTCAAGACTGTTGGATCCAGTTGAAGCTGGTTGAGATATGCCAAGAGTGTGCAAAGCTGTCATCAAGGTAAAGGGTGACTACTTTGAAGAATCAAAAATATAAAATATATTTTGATTTGTTTAACACTTTTTTGGTTACTACATGATTCCATATGTGTTATTTCATAGTTTTAATGATGTGTTTACTATTATTCTACAATTTAGAAAATAGTTTTAAAAAATAAAGAAAAATTAGTGTCTGTCTCCAAACTTTTTGACTGGTACTGTATAGTGTCGATAAAGGCGAGACACCTTCTCAGGGATACTGGAGAATGACAACAGCAGAGACTGTGAGGACACTGTCCAAGACTTTATGTCAACTCAATGGAACTGCCCACAGATGTCTTGCATAATGTCACTTACTCCAGAGTCCATAGAATGGGTAAGGCCTCTCGGAATAGGACACAGGCTATTATTGCATGTTATGAAAATTTAAAGCAAAAGGAAATGGCGAAGAGCAGGGGCAGAGAACTCAGAGACACTGCTTTTGGAATGAATGATCACTTCCCCATGGAGAAAAAAATGAAAAGAGAAAAAAATGTAACATTATGAAAGAAAAGCGTTACCTGAACCAATGAGTCTCGTTGGTGGTGTATAAACTTTAAATAAACGGGCAACTGTATCAGGACTCTAGAGTAACTCCCTGGCTATTTTAATCCAACTGTATCAGGACTCTAGAGTAACTCCCTGGCTATTTTAATCCAACTGTATCAGGACTCTAGAGTAACTCCCTGGCTATTTTAACCCAACTGTATCAGGAATCTAGAGTAACTCCCTGGCTATTTTAATCCAACTATATCAGAAGAAAGTGCTTCAGAAGAAAGTGCTTTGTTTCTGGCCATTTTGAGCCTGTAATCGAACCCACAAATGCTGATGCTCCAGATACTCAACTAGTCTAAAGAAGGCCAGTTTTATTGCTTCTTTAATCAGAACAACAGTTTTCAGCTGTGCTAACCTAATTGCAAAAGGGTTTTCTAATGATCAATTAGCCTTTTAACATGATAAACTTGGATTAGGTAACACAACGTGCCATTGGAACACAGGAGTGATGGTTGCTGATAATGGGCCTCTGTACGCCTACAGTATGTAGATATTCCATTAAAAACCAGCCGTTTCCAGCTACAAAGGTCATTTACAACATTAACAATGTCTACACTGTATTTCTGATCAATTTGATGTTATTTTAATGGACAAAAGATTTGCCTTTCTTTCAAAAACAAGGACATTTCTTAGTGACCCCAAACTTTTGAATGGTAGTGTACATCTGCCTCACCAGGCACCCATATTGGTTGGATGTGTGTAGAGATCGACTAGGTGTAACTTATGCACTGGGTTTGAAAAGGCCACAAATAGTAACAGAGATGTATTTATCTTGGGTGGTTTTAATATAAATTGGAAGGATCAGAAAAATTCAAACATAACAAAATGATTGAGATATGGGGAGAGCTGTGGTTTGAAACAAATGGTTAATGACACTACAAGATCATAAACTAAATTGTCTCACCATTCAGGCACGTGCATTGATCTGATCTTCTGTAATATACCATTGCCATGCTTAAAGGCCAGATCAACGCCTGTGGGCTGAACAGACCATAATACTGTGACCATAACCATGAACACCAAGGTTCCAAAGAAACCCCCAAGGATTGTGGTCAAGAGAAATTTTACTGAATTTGACCATGAGCAATTTCAAAATGATTTGGCTGCTGTACCCTGGGAGCTGATTTATCTAGAGGATGATTTAAATCATGCTACAGAATGTTTTATTGATTTGCTCATGGAGGTAATGGACTATCATGCCCAAGTAAGAAAGAGTATAGTTGGGGCTCGTCCATCTCCATGGATTGATGATGAACTGGGTGAGGCATTTTCTCAAAGACAATATGGCAAAATCTAAACTAGAACATGATGAACAGAATTATAGATCACTACGTAATTATGTAGTTAAATTAAGTCATAAGAATATATTTTTTTTTTTGACAAATGTGTTTATTGATTGTAAAAATGATTACTTGGTACTTGGCACATTTATCTCATTATGCCCCTCTAGTGTGGAGGTTGACAGGAGAACAATAACAAAAACAGCTGATATTGCCAATCATTTTGCATATTCTTTTAGAAAACAAATTTACTGAGAGATCATGTAAACTCCCATTCTTCCAAACACGCTATTGTCCATTGGATTGAATATCATATTATGAGCAAAAAAATGACTAATTTAGTCTGCCATTGGTGTTAGCAGAGGGGGTGTTACATCTATTGAAGGCATTACCCGATGGTAACTCTACAGGTTATGATCTTATGGACAATGTTTGACTTCACTATGCTGCTCCCCAGATTGCATCTCCACTGAAATTCTTTGGGTTTAGAGTTACTTCTAATGTAACTCTAAACGCATAGAGCTTGAATTTTATAGCTTTCCCCGTAGATTTTGAGGTGACGTAGTGTCCCCAGGAGTGACAAAACACTGAGCCAACTAAGTTAAGAACAAATTCCTATTCACAATGACGGCCTAGCCCAGCAAAACCCGGACGATGATGGGCCAATTGTGCGCCGCACTATGAGACTCCCAATCACAGCTGGAAGTGATTCAGCCTGGATTTGACCCAGGGACTGTAGTGTTGCCTCTTCAACTGAGATGCAGTGCCCAACTAGAGAACATTACCAACCCCTACGCTCTGTTTTTTTTGCTGGCTGCCCCACCACCACAGAAAGCACTGAGCAAGAATGGAACACCTGCATGTTGGAGATGCCTTACTCAAGAAAGCAAAAAAGAGACCATATTTGTATTTGTGTCCTTATAAACTAAATTACAGTTGAAGTCGGAAGTTTACATGCACCTTAGCCAAATAAATTTAAACTCAGTTTTTCACAACTCCTGACATTTAATCCTAGTAAAATTTCCCCGTCTTAGGTCTGTTAGGATCACCAGTTTATTTTAAGAATGTGAAATGTCAGAATAATAATAGAGTGAATGATTTATTTGATCTTTTATTTCTTTCATCACATTCTTTGAGATTATTGGAATCTGTGTGGGTAGCTGGATTTTTTTTCTCATTTTGTCTGTCATAGTTGAAGTGTACCTATGATGAAAATTACAGGCCTCTCATATTTTTAAGTGGGAGAACTTGCACAATTGGTGGCTGACTAAATACTTTTTTTGCCCCACTGTATACGTTAATGTCTATAATAGATATAAAGGCTGTTAAGTTATTCATGTTTCAAGAAAGGAGTGTATATATTTGGCCTGGCGAAGTCCTCACTGTCCAAGACTGAGACAAGACCGAGTACAAATGTATCCAACACTGAGACACTCAATATGTGGTTTTGAGACCATACTACTACAACACTGCCTCAATACCACACCAGTGCACTGGTCGCCGGCTTATCGACTCATCGCACGACCCAATCAGCCACTCAAAATGGTCTTGAGTGTCTTCAAATCTGCCCAATTAGCTGATTCGCTTTCCAAACACCCACTCCTTTCGACACACCCACTCGCCCATACTCGGTCGCCATATTGAGCTGGAGCTACCCATACTTGAAAAAATCTGCCGCTGTCAGACTTATAGTTTTTCTTTTAATCTGTAAAAATTTAAATAAAAACATGAAATTATGCAATTCAGTGTCAGTGGGACGGTAGCGTCCCACCTGGCCAACATCCGGTAAAACGGCAGAGTGCCAAATTCAAATTAAATTACTATAAATATTAAACCTTCATGAAATCACAAGTGCAATGCATCAAAATAAAGATTAACTTGTTGTTAATCCAGCCAAGGTCTCAGATTTCAAAAAGGCTTTGCGATTCGAAAGTTAGAAATAGCGATATAATATAAGCCGTACCTTTGAAGATCTTATTCTGTTGTCACTCCAAAAGGTCTCAGTTACATTTCAAATGGTCCTTTTGTTAGATACATTTCTTCCTTATACCCATAAAAACTCAGTTTAGCTGGTGCGCTTCAGTCAATAATCCACTCGGTTTCACTCCGTCAAAATGCATACAAAATGAATCCCAAACTTTACCAAAAATGTATCCAAACAAGTCAATTAACGTTTATAATCAATCCTTGGGTACCCTAATACGCAAATAAACAATAACATTTAAGATGGAGAGTTGTTATTGTCTTTACCGGAGATAAACAAAAAGAACGCGCTCTCTCGGCCATGCGCTTACAGCCAAAATGGGAGCCACTTAGAAAAACTATAACTTCTCCCTCATTTTTTTCCCAAACAAACAGCCTGAAACTCTTTCTAAAGACTCTTGACATCTAGTGGGAGCCCTAGGAACTGCAATCGGGGACGATTTCGCCATATTATAAAAGTGCCAGGCATTGAAATCAGTGGTATGCTGAATTCTTTTTATTTTTATGGTTTGTCCTCAGGGTTTCGCCTGCCATTTCAGTTCTGTTATACTCATAGACATTATTTTATACATTTTAGGGTTAGGGTTAGGGTTAGTGTTAGTGTTTTCTATCCAAATCTACCAATTATATGCATATTTTAGCTTCTGGGCCTGCGTAGCAGGCAGTTTACTTTGGGCATACTTTTCATCCGGACGTCAGAATACCGCCCCCTATCCCAAAGAAGTTAAGAGGCTGCTGTCAAACAGGCTGCTTATAATGCATAAGTGACTCTTTGGCTCAATCTGATCCTAATGCACACTCACTTGTCTGTTGCTTTTACAGAGCAAACTCTGACATGTGTCTCAGCCAATCATTAACTAGGTCTGGGAAGGTGTGTGAGATAAGGCTGCAGTTAGAGTGTCTTTGAGGTGGGCCCCTCTGGCTCCCTTCCCAGACGTTTCATCCCTCTTCAACTGTTGTCCTTACATAAAGGTTGAATTCCACCACCAGTGGACAGCGACATCCTATAATAAATTAACCCTCACTTTTAATGACCATCCAATACATTACCAATACCGAGTGGGGCAATTCAAGGTGCAATGATATGTTATCTACCTGCTTTCAAGAGGGGTTGGTGCATGAAAGGAGAGAGCTCTGCTGTTTGTTGACGTGTCAGATGGTGATAGATGATATCCGACAACACTACAACAATGTCTGGAGCAGCTATAACATGCAGGCAGTTGTCTGCAAGTGAATAAGTGACTGGACTCAAAGGTCAACTGAACACAGCAGCAACATGAGAGATTACGATGGAATCACAGCTTTCTTGGGAACATGGGGACCCTTTCAGCGGACAATCTTCTTGGCATTGGCCATCAGTATCCTGCCCAATGGGTTTACTGGTATTTATATAGTGTTTGTAGGTGATACACCGCCACATGAATGCTATGTTCCTGAGGAGTATAATATCAGTGAGATGTGGAGAAATGTGACCATCCCAATGGAGACAATAAATGGTGCATCGCAGCATAGCTCTTGCTCAAGGCTCAAAGTGGAGACAGTTAGAAACTACTCTATCCTAAATATCATTCCAAATGTGGATGTCAACGTGAGTGAAATTGAGCTGGAAAGTTGCTTGGACGGCTGGAAATACAGCAAAGACGTCTACCAGTCAACATTCGTCACCGAGGTGAGAAATGTATTGCAAATCAATGCAAACATTATTAGCTATTCCCAAAGACCAAAACAATTATTTGTAATAAAAAGAGTATGAAAAACAAATACGTGAATGATGAAATTTAAATGCTTACACAAACACTTTGGATTGCACTGTTGGGTTACCCAAACCCTTACAACAACAAATTGCAGTTACAGTACAGTACATTGCAGTTATGTTGTAGTTGTACTGCAATTACTGCATCCAGAAACAAACCTCTGTTTTACTTTGCTGTCTAGTGTCGTAATTTAGCAATTCACCTGAGTTTATTTTGCAGTTATAGTGCAATTACAGCCGTTTAAAATAGCACTGTAACTGCACTGTAACTGCAGTTTCACTTTTTGTAAAAGGAAAGGGCATTTCTGTAACTTAGGAAATATGTGTATTTTGCAGTGGGATGTGGTGTGTGATAATGCATACAAAGTTCCCTTGACCACTTCAATTCACTACTTTGGTGCGCTGGTGGGAACGTTCATCTCTGGCCAGCTGTCTGACAGGTCTGTAATGTATACTGTGTACGTCAGTCCTGATAGAGAATCATCTCAGACAATGTGACCTTACATCATTTTTCATCAACAGGTTTGGAAGAAAGCCAGTACTCTTTATTATGATGATAATCCAGAGTGTGGCCATTTTCGCACAAATATTCTCCCCAAACTGGCAGGCATTCACTATTTTTTTCTTCTTTGCTGGTGCTGGATCAGTCTCAAACTACGTCATAGCGTATGTTCTTGGTAGGTTCAAAATAAGCATAACTTGTATCTACAGTATTTCTTGCACATTTGGTAAATTTACTGAACTTGCATATCTGGTCTTCAGGGACAGAAATACTGAGCCCTGGAGCTCGTGTGGTATTCTCCGCTCTTGGAGTGTTCCTGAGCTCTGCCATTGGCTACATGTTCATGCCGGCTGTGGCATACTTCATCCGTGATTGGAGGTGGTTGCTGGTTCCCATGACAGGCTCTGGAATAATATACTTCCCACTATGGTGGTAAGCATAACAAATCCCCACAGGAATGTGTTTGCCGCAAAACCTTCTACTATGTTAATGCTCTGTGTACTCTTCTTTTAGCGATGGTACTTCTTATCTCTGTCAAATACAAACATTAGCCCGATTTAACATAGGGCCTCAGTAACGTTT
The DNA here is from genome assembly GCF_023373465.1 of Oncorhynchus keta. NCBI lineage: Eukaryota > Metazoa > Chordata > Actinopteri > Salmoniformes > Salmonidae > Oncorhynchus > Oncorhynchus keta. The sequence continues at coordinate 15,522,241 of NC_068431.1, forward strand.
ATATAACTGTGCATATGTATTGGTATAGGTTCATCCCAGAGTCTCCCAGATGGCTGCTCTCTCAGGGAAGAGTGGAGGAGGCTGAGGCCATACTGAGAGATGCTGCCAGGAGGAACAGAGTCACAGCACCAGAGGTCATCTTCACTCCCGCAGAGGTGAGCAAGCTTACTTAGCTACAGTTAGCTTGCATCATTTAATAAAATAAACCTTCCCAGGGATATGGAGTAACAAAAACCATATATAGAGGAATTACAAAAAAGTGCCTGTGTCTTTGATTCCCATGTAAAAATATGAATATCTTTTTAGGCACCTATCCAGTCAAAGTCCTTTTTGCTGGTGCTGCAATACATAAACTGAATGAAGTTGATTAATAACCATTGTTAAATCATTTGAGAGACTAATGCATCCCTTCCTGTTTTATGGTGTAATCCAGGTCATTCATCAGACAACTTGACCACTCACCCTGGCCTTACTCTAGTTTAGGTTTCTGAAGTGTTATTGTTTAACCAATGCAGTGTAGAACTGCAGAATAATGAAAGTGAGACGGTGGACTCTGTGCTTACGGCAATGAAGGAGAGACACGGGGAATAAAATACAGGGGCAATCTACTCTTAGCAATTTCATCCATTATGCATTTTGCTCTTCTGAATGGTGTATCCTAATGCTGATCCTAATGATGACTTATCTCCAGGTAGAAGATGCTCTGGCCATGAAGGACAAGAAACACAACATTCTGGATGTCATGAGGAGCAGCAATATGCTTTCAATTATAATTCTGTGTTCCCTTCTGTGGTAAATCTTAGCATCTGTTATCACAAATCCTACACAATCTTAAAGGAAACCTCCCCCACCCCCAAAACCTTTTTTGGTATTTGTTTCATTAGTCCATTGTTGACAAAGTCACAACATGTTTTGCTTGTCAGCAATCAAGTTTTCATGATATGTAACTTTCATAATACAGAAATCCTCACATGATGCAATTTGCATCATATGACACAAAACGTAGCATCATATTATGCAAAATGCAAAGTACGGGATGACTTCTTTATTTTGAAAGTTACATATCTTGAAAACTTGATTGCTGACAAGAAAAATATTTTGGGACTTTGTCAACAATGGACTAATGAAACAAATACCAAAAATGTTTTGAGTGGAATTGTCATTTAATGACAGAATATTACTTTGAATTTTACTTTATTTGTGGCTGTTCATCTACAGTTGAAGTTGGAAGTTTACATACACCTTAGCCAAATACATTTAAACTCAGTTTTTCACTATTCCTGACATTTAACCCTAGTAAAAATTCCCTGTTTTAGGTCAGCACTTTACTTTAAGAATGTGAAATGTCAGAATAATAGTAGAGAGAATGATTGATTTCAGCTTTTATTTCTTTCATCACATTCCCAATGGGCTAGAGGTTTACATACACTCAATTAGTATTTGGTTGCATTGCCTTTTAAATTGTTTAACTTGGGTCAAATGTTTCGAGTAGCCTTCCACAAGCTTCCCACAATGAATTGGGTGAATTTTGGCCCATTCCTCCTGACAGAGCTGGTGTAACAGAGTCAGGTTTGTAGGCCTCCTTGCTCGCACACGATTTTTCAGTTATGCCCACACATTTTCTATGGGATTGAGGTCAGGACTTTCTGATGGTCACTCCAATACTTTGACTTTGTTGTCCTTAAGCCATTTTGACACAACTTTGGAAGTATGCTTGGGGTCATTGTTCATTTGGAAGACCCATTTGCGACCAAGCTTTAACTTCCTGACTGATGTCTTGAGATGTTGCTTCAATATATACACATAATTTTCTTCCCTCATGATGCCATCTATTTTATGAAGTGCACCAGTCCCTCCTGCAGCAAAGCACCCCCACAACATGAGGCTGCCACCCCCGTGCTTCATGGTTGGGATGGTGTTCTTTGGCTTGCAAGCGTCCACCTTTTTCCAAACATAACGATGGTCATTATGGCCAAACAGTTCTATTTCTGTTTCATTAGACCAGAGGACATTTCTCCAAAAAGTATGATCTTTGTCCCCATGTGCAGTGGCAAACCATAGTCTGGCTTTTTTATGCCGGTTTTGGAGCAATGACTTCTTCCTTGCTGAGCGACCTTTCAGGTTACATCGATATAGGACTCATTTTACTGTGGATATAGATACTTTTGTACCTGTTTCCCCCAGCATCTTCACAAGGTCCTTGTTCTGGGATTGATTTGCACTTTTCACACCAAAGTATGTTCATCTCTAGGAGACGCATCTCTTTCCTGAGCGGTATGACGGCTGCGTGGTCCCATGGTGTTTATACTTGCATACTATCGTTTGTACAGATGAACGTGGTACCTTCAGGCGTTTGGAAATTTCTCCCAAGGATGAACCAGACTTGTGGAGGTCTTTGCTGATTTATTTTGATTTTCCCATGTCAAGCAAAGAGGCACTGCGTTTGAAGGTAGGCCTTGAAATACATCCACAGGTACACCTCCAATGGACTATGTCAATTAGCCTATCAGAAGCTTCAAAAGCCATGACATCATTTTCGTGAATTTTCCAAGCTGTTTAAAGGCACAGTCAACTTAACGTATGTAAACTTCTGACCCACTGGAATTGTGATACAGTGAATTATATGTGAATTAATCTGTCTGTAAATAATTGTTGTAAAAATGACTTGTGTCATGCACAAAGTAGATGTCCTAACCGACTTGCCAAAACTATAGTTTGTTAATAAGAAATTTGTGGAGTGGTTGAAAAACGAGTTTTAATGACTCCAACCTAAGTTTATGTGAACTTCCGACTTCAACTGTAATTCATTCAACTTTGTATATTTGATTCCCCTCTTCAGGATTATTATCACATGTGGCTACTTCGCCCTGATTTTGAACACCTCCAACCTCAGTGGAAATCCGTATATCAACTGCTTCCTGTCTGGAGCTGCAGAAGTGCCAGCCTATTTCATTGCCCTGTTGCTGCTCAGATACTGTCCCAGACAGTTTTGCCAGTCCTCCACTCTCTTCCTAGGGGGAGCTGTTATTCTCTTCATTAACATGGTCCCAACAGGTAAAATTCATTGACCGTCTCAGAGGGAGACCTCATTTACAGATCTTTATAAACATCACCTTTTGAATTTTTTTTATTTCACCTTTATTTAACCAGGTAGGCTAGTTGAGAACAAGTTCTCATTTGCAACTGCGACCTGGCCAAGATAAAGCATAGCAGTGTGAACAGACAACACAGAGTTACACATGGAGTAAACAATTAACAAGTCAATAACACAGTAGAAAAAAAGGGGAGTCTATATACAATGTGTGCAAAAGGCATGAGGAGGTAGGCGAATAATTACAATTTTGCAGATTAACACTGGAGTATCACTGACCATCTCGAATTCCCCACCTAATTTACACCTGATTGTCTCTCTATGTTTCAGACCTCCCAGGAGTGGCTATCTTCCTGGAGATGGTGGGGAAGTTTGGCATCACGGCAGCATTCTGTGTAGTGTACGCAGTCACGTCGGAGCTCTTCCCCACTGTGGTGAGAAACATGGCCATGGGGACGTGCTCCATGGCAGCACGCATCGGAACCATCATCTCACCCTTCATCATCTACCTCGGTAAGACCAATCAATCAGTTAATTAATCAATCATCAATGTCAATATTGGACTGTTAAAGTATATGTATCCAATCTTGTAAGACCTGGATCACTTCCCATTTCTTTGTTCAGTAGAGATGAACAAGATTGAGTGGATGTATTCGACAATGTCCCTCACTGTTAATTTGGTTTTCTGATGTTCAGACCTCTCCCTTGATATTGAAAATGTCTGTTTTATTTATTTGCAGGAAATTACTACAAGTACCTACCATACATATTGATTGGTAGCCTTGCAATACTTGGGGGTCTGTTCTGCTTCATTTTACCTGAGAGTTACGGCAAGGCTTTGCCAGAGACCATCTTACAGATGCAGCATATCAAAGGGTGAGTTTGACTGTCCGTCCGTCTCTACGTACATTCCTCCATCCATCTTGATGAAGAATTGTTTCAAACATGTGTTTTCATCTTTTCTACAGGTGTCGATGCAACACAGACCAAGACACAGAAAACCTAGATAGCAAATCAGAGTATAGGAAGGAATCTAAATTGTAAATCTTGTACTTCTAAGCTAACATATGGAATTGTTTTTACATGGTCATACCATGGATCATTTAACTATTTGATTTTGAATTTTAGGACCCATTTAGGTATAAAAGAATATACTGTATATAAAAAAGTTAGTTGATAAAATATTGAAATTTGGCCTTAACTACTCTAACCCATAGAAACACATTAACTACTCTAACCCATAGAAACACATTAACTACTCTAACCCATAGAAACACATTAACTACTCTAACCCATAGAAACACATTAACTACTCTAACCCATAGAAACACATTAACTACTCTAACCCATAGAAACACATTAACTACTCTAACCCATAGAAACACATTGAATAACACATTCATAAATGGCAAAAAAAGACAGTCAAAAAATAAAAAATAAGGAATAAGGTTTTGAAGTGTCTGTCCTAAATCTAGAAGATATAAGAAAGTTCAGGAAATATATATATTTTTTTACAAATACTTCCATTCATTTGTATGGGTTACCTTAAGACTAGTCCCGTGACACTTATGGGGGTCGTAAAGCAAAACGGAGAATCATGTTCATGAGATTCCCCTTGCCACAGTCCTACAGTATAAGCTTGTAGCCCAAATGGATCATACGCTGCAGACAGAAGTTGGCACATCAGCATTACCAAATTCAGATGAGTCATGTGTAGCTTGTGGGGGTCACAGAGAAAAATGGAGAACTATTGTGTTTGTGAGACGTTTTCGTGAGAAGACCGATTTTCAGGATGTATCAAGGCCTGACAAACACTGCTGTAGCTCGGCCACCTTCCTCTGCAGATGCGGAAGGACAACATAGCCTGATGTTGTGGATTGAGAAACAACCCAATGCAAAATACATACAGTATCTCTAGCATACACTGATAGATTTTGATGGGGATTATTATGTAACTTCGATTGAGGCACAGGTGCGTCAAAAGAATGTTAAGGATTTTTACATGAATGTACTGTACACCTAAACATCATACAACCAGCAGGCAAAACCCTGCCGAAAGGAAAAGAGTTGGATAGATAGAGTAGCACTACCACACACATCAGCAGAAGAGACTGCCTAGAGTGTAGCTTGTTTGCCAGATAACCAGTGGAGAGAAAAGATAAGACACACCATATGAAACACACATCACAGCACAGGGGTAACCCAACCAATAATACCTCATACAATAATAATGGCAGAGAAATTTAACGGCAACTTCCTAGAAACAATTTACAAGAAAGAACTCAGTTATCCACATTAGAGGATTTCCAATAATCTGTATTACCTCCCAGTGGAGGAGTGCAGAGGGTTTGAATGGGGGGAGAGGGTGTGGGTGTTCATAGACAAAACCAAGGCTTTCATTAAAATGCCCAAAATCTTCTCAGCCACATATCAATAGTACCACATCGCATCAATACAGTTCAAATAACAATACACAATAAACTCGCAAAGCAACCTCCCTTTAACTAAAATGTCAACGCAAATACGTCTGGCAGGGCAATAATAGTCCAACGACACTGAACATCAAAGGGAAGCACATTGGGGAAAAAACTAAGTCTGCTGCAGCGAAAAGCCCAATACAGGGAAGAGAGAGAGAGTGGGTTGTTGACTTCAGGCTTGCAGTTGCACTGTCAGTCAGTCTTATGTTTCGTATGTCAAAGCTTCGCAACAATGTTGCTACTAATCAATGCGATCAATAATCGGTGCAGTTGCAAAAGTTAACAACCACGACATAGAGTGGTAACACCGGCGATCGAGTTAAAAGACTTTACAAACTAACCACTCTGATAAAATCAACAAGACTTTCTGACTGCTGATGCGCTCTTAAAGGTGCAGCGCACGGTGAAGGCTCCGTGCAGGATTTCGCCCCAACCTCTCTAGCCTCATCATTGGCTGCTGCTCCAGTTGTGTGCAATGGCCAAGCAACTGAAAGACAGTGTAAGTGGGAGTGGTCGAGTTAGTGATTATTATAAAATGAAATCACATTGGGGACCCTTTCAGTGGACGATTTTCTTTGCATTGGCTGCCAGGATCCTTCCTAATGGGTTTGTGAGATTGCCGGCCGATGCGCTCTCACATTGATAAGACAGAAATGGTGATATTGTAATAAATATATTATTTTAAAACTTGCAGACATACCAGCAGTCCTCTTCACACACGGAACATTTAAACAAACTGAAACGTTTCAGGCAGTAGGCCATGGGTGTGTGCAATATGCTAATTAACAAGAAAAGGACTGGAGCTGAGCACAGGCAAAACCATAGAGGAAAATCTTGTTCAGTCTGCTTTCTACCAGATACTGGAGAGATGAATTCACCTTTCAGCAGGGCAATAACTTAAAACACAAGGCAGAATCTACACTGGAGTTGCTTAGCAAGAAGACAGTGACTGTTCCTGAGTGGCCTGGTAACAGTTTTGACTTAAATCTGTTTGAAAATCTATTGCAATACCTGAAAATGGTTGTCTAATAGAGATTAACAACCAATTTGACAAAGCTAGAATAATTTTGTAAAGAATAATGGGCAAATGTTGCAAAATGCAGTTGTGGAAAGCTCTTAGAGACATATCCAGAAAGACTCAGAGCTGTAATCACTGCCAAAGGTGATTCTAACAAGTATTGACTCAGAACGTTAAATACTTGTCTAATTTTATTTTTCATGATTTTGGTTTTACTAATGTTTGAATTCTTCTTCCACTTCGAATATTTTGTGATGATCTAAATCCATTTAAATCCCACTTTGTAACACAACATAAAGTGGAAAAAGTCAAGGGGTGTGGAAACTTTCTGAAGGCACTGTATGAAGGGGAAAAAGCTAGATCTAATGAAGCTAGCCATTCCAGCTTAGGCTTCATCAGTACTATGAAGGTGGAATGGCCGTAACTATATATACAGAATATAGTACACAATCAAATAAATTACCGGTCAACATCTACATATTGCTCCCAGCGTTGATCAAATCTCAGAAAACGTATATTCTTGACCTGACTGAGTTGTAATCGGCTCTGGATAAGAGCGTCTGCTAAATGACTTAAATGTAAATGTAAATGTAATCGTGCTTGCCTCTTTGCGAAGAAGTAGAATCATGAACAGCGGTTTGATCGTTATCTTCGCCTGGGTAGGCTACTGAGTTCTCATAATAACTATGCTTTACAGAGAGAAGGCTACTGAGACAGACAGTGAGGCTGAGGCAGGCAACAATGCATGCAGGAGGAAGCAGAGGAGACAGAGAGAGGAAGCAAGCAGAGAGAAGTTAGTACAGTGGTTCCCAAACTAGCGTCATCACTAGTTACCACAGTCACAAAGTCATAATTATGCCTAAATCCTGCCTGTTTCTAAAATGTATCTTCTTAAAATCTGATTTTAAACCTAACGTTAAACCTTAACCACACTGCAAACCTAATGTCTAACCTTAAAATAAGAACAAAGAGCAAATATTTGTGGCTGTGGTAACCAGTGACAACACCAAACTTGGGGTCGAGCCCCATGTGGGGTCTCCTGAGAAAATCTGTACTGATCTTATCAAACAAGTGAGAAATAAATGTAACAAAAAAACAACAACATACAGTACCAGTCAAACGTTTGAACACACCTACTCATTCAAAGGTTCTTCTTTAATTTTTAAAACAATTTTCTACATTGTAAAATAATAGTGAAGACATCAAAACTACGAAATAACACATATGGAATCATGGAGTAACCAAAAAAGTGTTAAACATATAAAAATACATTTTATATTTGAGATTCTTCAAATTAACCACCCTTTTCCTTGATGGCAGCTTTGCAATTCTATAAACCAACTTCACCTGAAATGTTTTTCCAACAGTCTTGAAGGAGTTCCCACATATGCTGAGCACTTGTTGGCAGCTTTTCCTTCACTCTGTGGTCCAACACATTGTTAGGAATGTTATGAATGTTATGAATAATGACTAAACAATATCTACATTTTAAATAGAACTATAACTAATTAACCTTTACTCTGTTTTATTATATCTGATTAATAATGTTAATTCATAAGGAAGGGATTGTGTAGCATGAAACAGGGGGTAATAAACATAATAAACACCATTCCAGCTGGGTTGGGGAGGAATGGATTGTGGGTTTTTAAGTAAGCAAAAAGGATCGTTAACCGACCCAACTTAGCTCTGGGATGTTTAGATAAGGCAGTGAGTGCGTCCCTGGGTTTTCCATTATCTGGAACTGTCTTCTAAATAGTGATGGATGAAGGTGAAGACTCCAGAAGTTAATATTGATATCGTGTGTGTGCGCTAGGAGGTTGGAATAAACCTTTGAACCTGCTTTGTCCTGGTCGATAGGAGGAAGGACATTTTATAACCTATGACGTCATATTTTGTAAATAAACTGTTGTTTGTGGTTCCATGTCAGCGCGTTCCGAGAATAAATACTATTATCTAATTTTGATAAGACTGGTCCCTGTCTATTTTATACAAATAAGAATCTTACAAATTCTTAAAAACAGACCGTGTATTTAATTAATGAACACATATAGGAATTATGAAATTCCTGTGACACTCATCCAAAACCATCTCAATTGGGTTGAGGTTGGATGATTGTGGAGGCCAGGTCATCTGATGCAGCACTCCACCACTCTCTTTCTTGGTTAAATACCCCTTACACAGCCTGGAGGTGTGTTGGGTCATTGTCCTGTAGAAAAACAAATGATAGTCCCACTAAGCGCAAACCTGATGGGATGGCATATCGCTGCAGAATGCTGTGGTAGCCATGCTAGTTAAGTGTGCCTTGAATGCTAAATAAATCACTGACTGTGTCACCAGCGTAGCACACCCACACCATCACACCTCCTCCTGCATGCTTCATGTTTGGAACCACACATGCAGAGATCATCAGTTTACCTACTCTGTGTCTCACAAAGAAAATCTCAAATGTGGACTCATCAGACCAAAGGACAGATTTACACCGGTCTAATGTCCATTGCTCATGTTTCTTGGCCCAAGTAAGGATCTTCTTCTTATTGGTGTCCTTTAGTAGTGGTTTCTTTGCAGCAATTTGACCATGAAGGCCTGATTCACACAGTCTCCCCTGAACAGTTGATGTTGAGATGTGTCTGTCACTTGAACTCTGTGAAGCATTTATTTGGGCTGCAATTTCTGAGGCTGGTAACTCTAATGTACTTATCCTCTGTGCCGGTCCTCATGAGAGCCAGTTTCATCATACACCCCCTCCCCCCCAACACACACACAGACACCTTGTCACAACACAACTGATTGTCTCAAACACATTAAGAAGGAAATAAATTCCACAAATGAACAAGGCACACCAGTTAACAACTGAAATGCATTCCAGGTGACTACCTCATGAAGCTGGTTGAGAGAATGCCAATAGTGTGCAAAGCTGTCAAGGCAAAGGTTGGCTACTTTGAATAATCTCAAATATAAAATATATTTTGATTTGTGTAACAGTTTCTTGGTTACTACATGATTCCATATGTGTTATTTCATAGTTTTTATGTCTTCACTACTATTCTACAAAGTAGAAAACAGTACAAATAAAGAAAAACCCTTGAATGAGAAGGTGTTCTATAACTTTTGACTGGTAGTGTAATTTTTGAAAAATATATATATGGGGGATTGGAAATGATGCAGACAATTACATTGATAAAAGCCACGATCAATCTGCAATATTAAATGCACAAATAACTTGGCTGACTATCAAGCTTAGATTAAACAGAACACAGCTAGCTGCATTTACTATGTTTTTAAGCAGATGTTGTTCAAATGTCTTGCCTCCAAACCAGTCGGACACAACTGGTTTGTCCTGCCAAGCCAATGCCATGAAAACAAATTGGGGAAAAAATAATTTGATACATTTGACTTTAGCTGGCTTGCAAGTTCACTAATTCACGATTAAAATACTGTCTGGGTCTTTACAATTGGCACTGCTGACTTGACAATTCGTTTTTTTAGTTGTTCATCTCTAAACAGCTGATAACCAGGACGTGACCGCCTGCTAGCTAGCCATCGTGTCCACCCAGCTAACTTAGCTTGGCTAGCTGGCTGATAAATAGGAGTGAGTCAACATTTTAATTTAAAAATGTTTTAACATAATGTGGTGAATAAATAAACATAATATTTACATTTTACAAACTTCTTCCTCTGGAACATTTTCTCTTAAGCAGGGATTTCAGTTCGCCATTAATTCAGAGGTTTGGGAATTTTCACTGTGTCGCAAGGTGTTATTGGATAGCCTCCACTGCGAAGGGAAAGAAAAAGTATGCTCCCATGCGTGCTTAGTTTTCCAGACCTCCCAAGTACGCTTGTAAAACTTCCGGTTAACTTTTAGTTTTTAGAAATATTTAGGGCTAACTTATTCCTTGCCACCGACTCTGAAACTAACTGCAGCTCTTCGTTGTGTTGTAGTCATTTCAGTAGCTGACATGTATAGTGTTGAGTCATCTGCATACATCGACACTCTGGCTATACTCAAAGTAGCAGAATGACTTGAGCTTCCCTGAGGGAAGGCCTGAGGGCACAAGCTCTCTATGAGTCTTAAATTGAAGATGGACAGCAATAATTATTTCACCTCATCCACACTGACTTTACGGAATTCAAAAGTACAATTATTGTCTTTCATAATTTGGTCCGATATACTTTGATGTGTAGTGCCAGAGTTTGTTGCTGGCATGTCATCCCTAATATTGCTTATCTTGCCAATGAAAAAATCATTAAAGTAGTTTGCAATATAAGTGGGCTTTGTAATGAATGAGCAATCTGATTCAATGAATGAAGGACACAAGTTGTTTTTTTCCCCAAAAAAGCTTTAACTATCATTATTTATATAATTTATCTTTGTTTCATAGTGTAGTTTATTTTTTATTTAGTTTTCTCACATAATTTCTTAATTTGCAGGTTTGGAAGAAGCCCAATGTTATTTTTCATGATGATGTTACATCTTCACCCAGGTATTCTCCCAAACTGGAAGGCATTCAGTGCCAGCTCTGTCTTTGTGGGCTTTGGTGGATTCTCCAACTCTGTGGTAGATTATGTGTTAGGTTTGTGACAAACTTTAATAATAAACTACCATTAATTCCTAACTGTCCAACTTCCATGCAAATATTGGATTTATCCAATAAGCACAATACACCTTTGACCTGTGTACTGGTTGGTGTCTGCAGAATCCAAGATTCTGCATTGGGTTCGGCTCCCTGGGGGTGTTCATGGGATCTGGTTTGGGCCAAATGTTCATGCCAGCAGTGACCTACTTCATCCGTGACAGGAGGTGGCTCTTGGTGCCCATGGCAGTCTGGGTGGATGCACATCCCCATCTGGTGGTAAGTTGATGAATTGACACTCAACACAGTCCAGTTGAGGACCCTGGACCGGGTCTAACTGTACTACCTAATGTACTGTATGTTTGACTGGTTACATCCAGTTTCCCAGATGGCTGCTCTCTCAGAGAAGAGAGGAGGGGGCTGAAGTCATACTGAGAGACACTGCCAGGAGTAACAGAATCACAGCACCAGAGGTAATCTTCACTCCCTTAGAGCAATGGAGGTAAGTGGTTATCTTTATTGAATAGTTCTAGATAGGTCAGAAAATCTCACACACGCACTATAGCTACAAAGATTTTTTTTTTTGGCAATAAACAGTCAAACACAAAACTATATAGTGACAATAACAAACACAGCAAAATTGGGGTTGGAAGGGGTAAAATCCTGAGGTGGGCAGGGAATGTACATTGCTAACTTACATTGCTAACCTACAATAGGTTGAGGATGCCCGTGAAAAGACGGACAAGAAATATAATTTCTTGGACATTCTACAGAGCTGCAACATGGTCTCAGTCATACTTATTTGTTCTCTATTGTAGTAAGTCGTACTCTCCGTTGTATTAGTTTTATTCCAAGATATGTTTGTGATGCGTTGTGCAGACCTCACTACCCTCTGGAGAGCCTTACGGTTGTGGGCGGAGCAGTTGCCGTACCAGGCGGTGATACAGCCCGACAGGATGCTCTTGATTGTGCATCTGTAGAAGTGTGTGAGTGCTTTTGGTGACAAGCCAAATTTCTTCAGCCTCCTGAGGTTGAAGAGGCGCTGCTGCGCCTTCTTCACGATGTTGTCTGTGTGGGTGGACCAATTCAGTTTGTCTGTGATGTGTACGCCGAGGAACTTAAAACTTACTACCCTCTCCACTACTGTTCCATCGATGTGGATAGGGGGGTGTTCCCTCTGCTGTTTCCTGAAGTCCACAATCATCTCCTTAGTTTTGTTGACGTTGAGTGTGAGGTTATTTTCCTGACACCACACTCCGAGGGCCCTCACCTCCCTCCCTGTAGGCCGTCTCGTCGTTGATGGTAATCAAGCCTACCACTGTTGTGTCGTCCACAACTTAATGATTGAGTTGGAGGCGTGCGTGGCCACGCAGTCGTGGGTGAACAGGGAGTACAGGAGAGGGCTCAGAACGCACCCTTGTGGGGCCCCAGTGTTGAGGATCAGCGGGGTCAGCGGCCCGTCAGGAAGTCCAGTACCCAGTTGCACAGGGCGGGGTCGAGACCCAGGGTCTCCAGCTTGATGACGAGTATGGAGGGTACTATGGTGTTAAATGCTGAGCTGTAGTCGATGAACAGCATTCTCACATAGGTATTCCTCTTGTCCAGATGGGTTAGGGCAGTGTGCAGTGTGGTTGAGATTGCATCGTCTGTGGACCTATTTGGGCGGTAAGCAAATTGGAGTGGGTCTAGGGTGTCAGGTAGGGTGGAGGTGATATGGTCCTTGACTAGTCTCTCAAAGCACTTCATGATGACCGAAGTGAGTGCTACGGGGCGGTAGTCGTTTAGCTCAGTTACCTTAACTTTCTTGGGAACAGGAACAATGGTGGCCCTCTTGAAGCATGTGGGAACAGCAGACTGGGATAGGGATTGATTGAATATGTTCGTAAACACCCAGCCAGCTGGTCTGCACTGCACATGCTCTGAGGGCGTGGCTGGGGAAGCCGTCTGGGCCTGCAGCCTTGCGAGGGTTAACACGTTTAAATGTTTTACTCACCTTGGCTGCAGTGAAGGAGAGTCCGCATGTTTTGGTTGCGAGCCGTGTCAGTGGCACTGTATTGTCCTCAAAGCGGGCAAAAAAGTTATTTAGTCTGCCTGGGAGCAAGACATCCTGGTCAGTGACTGGGCTGGTTTTCTTTTGTAATCCGTGATTGACTGTAGACCCTGCCACATACCTCTTGTGTCTGAGCCATTGAATTGCGATTCTACTTTGTCTCTATACTGACGCTTAGCTTGTTTGATTGCCTTGCGGAGGGAATAGCTACACTGTTTGTATTCAGTGTTTCACTTACACAGATTGAAGTGGATTTAACAAGTGATATCAATAATGGATCATAGATTTCACCTGGTCAGTCTGTCATTAATGTTTTGTACACTCAGTGTATATTTGCAATATCATCAGTAATATAAGCTGATCAAATAACAACAATGTTTTCTACTTCCTTTTTATAGATGCGCACAGCTTCCATACCAGAGCCCTCCCCCCATTTGATCACAACAAAAAGTGAAAGTAAAATTGACTGCCATTAAAACATTGTGCGAGACTGTTATCCTTGGGTCCCTCAAACTTAATTTATATATAGGATATTTTACTATGGAATATGATCGTCTCACTGCATTTTATGGTAAGTTTGTGTGACTTAAATATCAAAGGATAGGATAAGAATGATTTAGGTCTTAGTGGCTACCTTAGCAATGTTTTCATAGAAGATTAGTAGAAACATTGGTAAAAACGTGTATTTTTTGTGTTTCGGGTAAGAATATAATACTATAATACACTCAAAACTGTGTATTGATAATAAAGCAGTAATACATGTTCATGCTTTGTTATAATCTGTTATAATCTGTCACATATGCTATGTGAGAAAGCAAAAGTAAAAGTGAAAATGGTCATCTCTCATAGGCTGCTAGGAAACTCATACCTTGACTTGCTGTAGGCTAAAACATAAGCAACATTGTTTCATTCGGGCTTTATTATTGATCAATATTTAGAATGTATAGGAACCTATTTAACATGTATGCCATTTTCAAATAGAGCTCTTTTGACTGTCACATTTCAAGGCCTGTGTGCCATGTGTGTGTGCCATGTGTGTGTGTACTTACGTGTTGAACGTGTTGCAGATAAATGTGAATATTATTACTGAACATTTGTTTTTCTGTACTTTAAAGTCTCTTTGGTGTCAGAGTTTGTGTATTTTGGAACCCTAGGCAAATTGTCACTGGTAGGGTTTAATTTTCTCCCATGATGAAATCTGTGAGGGGACTGTGGATAGGTCTTTGTCCATCCGTTTGTTCGTTATTCACATGAGACATCTAAGACAGCACTGGCCTGATTTTGACTAAACTTGGGTGAATGATACGTCTTGACATAGGCATTTACAAAATTACACTGATTGGCCCAAGGTGGGAGCTATAGTTATTAACTGAAATTTGTGAGTCACACCAGAAAGGAAGAGGCGAAACAAGAGGGATAACTGGGCCCAAAATCTGTCTTCTCCAGCAGGTGGCTTTTTTTGACATGGAGTACAGGGAGTGGGTTAGCAAAAGAGACTGTAGGGCTTGATATTCAGGGCTGCCTGCTGGCCCGGCATCATCTGCCGAGATAACCGGGCCAGTTAATCAAGCTTTCACATTTTCAAACTCCAAAACGTAATAAATAAGTAGATTTTCCCAACGTCTGACACTTCACACTTGTTATCAACCAGCATTTGGATTCCAAACAGAGGCACAAATGTCAAAGCCTTCCCTCTGCCTAGAGTGAGCCCTGCCTCAGTAGGCTAGGTCCTGGATACTCACAGTCTCAGTGGATGTAGGAAGCCAGGGGCGTAGCCACAGGTGGGCAGCCAGGCCCACCACTCAGCAACAACAAAACATTTTTGTTTTATGTTTTTATGCCCTTTACTTGTCAGTGTTCCAAACGGGACATTATTTGTCTTTTTACCTAAACATGCAAACACCATCAGATATATTTCAAAATAAATAAGAATTTGTTCTTTAACTCACTTGCCTAGTTTAATTTTAATTTAAAAAAAACAAATGTCACTGTGCATCTATGGCTATATGCCACTGCCTATTTCCTTTGTTCATTTAGCAAACAAGACAGCTCATAATCCAGTGTCTTTATCATTCAACATGAACGCCTGATTCACGCAGTCTCTGAACAGTTGATGTTGAGATGTTTGCCTGTCACAGAACTCTGTGAAGCATTTATTTGGGTTGAAATGTATTTGTGCTGGTAACACTAATGAACTTATCCTCTGCAGCAGAGGTAACTCTGGGTCTTCCTTTCCTGTGGTGGTCCTCATGAGAGCCAGTTTCATCATAGCGCTTGATGGTTTTTGCAACTGCGCTTGAAGAAACTTTCAAAGTTCTTGAAATTTTCTAGATTGACTGACCTTAATGTCTTAAAGTAATGATGTATTGTCATTTCTCTTTGCTTATTTGAGCTGTTCTTGCCATAATATGGACTCGGTCTTTGTCACCTATACTCCCTCTCCGGAGCTCGAGGTCATCAGGCTCTTCATTATTACGCACACCTGTCACCATCGTTACACGCTTCAGCGCCTCATCAGACTCAATCACCTGCCTGATTACCTTCCCTATATACAGTGGGGAGAACAAGTATTTGATAACCTGCAAAATCTGCAGTGTTTCCTACTTAAAGCATGTAGAGGTCTGTAATTTTTTTTATCATAGGTACACTTCAACTGTGAGAGACGGAATCTAAAACAAAAATCCAGAAAATCACATTGTATGATTTTTAAGTAATTAATTTGCATTTTATTGCATGACATAAGTATTTGATACATCAGAAAAGCAGAACTTAATATTTGGTACAGAAACCTTTGTTTGCAATTAGAGATCATACATTTCCTGTAGTTCTTGACCAGGTTTGCACACACTGCAGCAGGGATTTTGGCCCACTCCTCCATACAGACCTTCTCCAGATCCGTCAGGTTTCGGGCTGTCGCTGGGCAATACGGACTTTCAGCTCCCTCTAAAGATTGTCTATTGGGTTCATACATACATACATACTTGTTCTCCCCACTGTATGTCACTCCCTTTGGTTCTTTCCCTAGGCGTTATTGTTTCTGTTCCGTTGTTTCATGTCTGTACGCTACTCGTGTTTCTTGTTTTGTTCCTTGTGTTATTTATTATTAAAAAGTCACTCCCTGAACTTGCTTCCCGACTCCCAGCGTACACATTAGTATTTTACCAAATAGGGCTATCTTCTGTATACCAACCCTACCTTGTCACAACACAACTGACTGGCTCAAACGCATTAAGGAAAGAAATTGCACAAATTAACTTTAAGCAAGGCACACCTGTTAATTGAAATGCATTCCAGGTGACTACCTCATGAAGCTGGTTGAGAGAATGCCAAGAGTGTGCAAACTGCCATCAAGAAAAAGGGTGGCTACTTTGAAGAATCTAAAATATATTTTGATTTGTTTAACACTTTTTCGGTTACTACATAATTCCATATGTTATTTCATAGTCTTGATGTCTTCACTATTATTTTACAATGTTGAAAATAGTAAAAAATAATAATAATAAGAAAACCCCTTGAATGAGTAGGTGTGTCCAAACTTTTGACTGGTACTGTACATTTTTGCTTAAATTAGCTTTAAAATGCTCAATTTTCACTCAGTCTCATGGCAAAATGTGTAGAATAGAATGAGATGAGCTATAAAACTGCACACGTTCCTCTCTGCCCCATGGCAAAATGTGTAGAGTTGCAGGAAATGTGCTTTTAAACAGCTACATTTTCTCTCAGCCTTATCATAAAATGTGCAGAGTACCATGAGATTAGTTATAAAACTGCACATCAGCACAGGCATTCAAAAGTCCTCCCCATTTTTCAGTCTTGAAAAATGGAATGCTTCTAACCGAGAGTCAACTTACCTTGATACTTAAAACTTAAAGCCAAACTGTCATTTCCATGGTTCTTCAATAGTTATGCACATTTGGTGTAGAGCTGTTTAATTACGCAGTGATTTTTTCACACATCATCATCTGGTCCAGGAAGGTATTTTCCAAATGATAGCCAAGTGACAAACAGCTGTTGTGATCACTAACCCAGACGACGCTGGGCCAATTGTGCGCCGCTCTATGGGACTTCCGGTCACAGCCGGGTGTGAGACAGCTTGGGATTGAACCCAGGTCTGTAGTGACACCTCAAGCACTGTGATGCAGTGCCTTAGACCGCTGTGCCACTCGGGAGGCCCAGGGTGTTGTTAGATTTAACAGAGAAAGCATCAAGGTAATGAGTTCATGTTTTCATACACCCTAAAAATGCTGGGTTGTTTGGATGACCCATCTGCTGGGTTGTAGGCATTGGGTCACTTAGTTGGGTTGTTTTCTTTAAAAAGAGCAAGGTTGGGTTGTTATTGCTGGGTTATTGAGATATGGCCAGTGGCTGGGTTCATTCTCCCACCGAATTAAGAAGATCAAAGTGATCTGGTAAGCTTGTGAATTAGGATTGTTGCAGGATTGTTGAGTGGAATTTCGACAAATGGGCAAGACATTATGGCTGACCAAAAATGGTAAAAGAGTAAAAAAAAAAAGAGTAAAAAGCTAGCTAGCTAACATTGCAAATGATCCATTCAAGTTAAATAGACCTAGCTTTCATAATTACATATTTCATTGACACTTTCAGATAATCTTAGCTATCAAGCTAGCTAGCAAACAACCACATGCATGCTAGCTCAAGCATTAGCTAGCTAGCCAGTGCCGTGTGTGATAGTAAACATTTTCGTTTTTTGTTGAATTTTGAATAGCTAACTAACTATGTCAGTGCCTGTAAAAAGCTTGTCTCCTGTAAGCCTAACGTTAACTTTACTGTGTGGTGCATTGTTTCACGTCAGTTAGCTAGCTAGCTCAAACTAGGTTCCTAATCCAGTTTGGCTAGCTAGAACAGCTAGGCCTCATCCCAGTGTCTGAGTTAATTTAACATGGTTGTAGCTAGTTGGCAAGCTTATAACTCATGATTGTATGGTGGTCCAGTTACTGTATGTTTTATCCTAATTGTTAAGGTCAGGGTTAAGTTTAGGAGTTAGGTTAAAGGGTTAAGATCAGTGTTAGGGGAAGGGCTAGCTAAAAGGCTTAGGGTTAGCTAACATGCTATGTAGCTAGCTAAAAAGTAATAAGTAGTTGAAAAGTTGCTAATTAGATTCCAACTCTCAACCTTTCGGTTTCCAGAGGTTTGCTTTATACGCCCACCCATCCAACCTACTTTAGTTTCTGTCTTAAGTAACCGTTGGTCTTATGTAACCACACCAAATGTAACAAATCATACCCATTTTTGTGACCCGGATTTACATTTACTATGTTACATCTAGTCTGAGCCCAGGCTGCAACATCAGGCAGGTGTGCTATTTTAGCAATCAGCATTACCATTGCTATGATTGCAGCATTATGATTGTCTGATGCAGCATTGTGGCTACATGGATGAAGCATGGGGCAGCTCCTCTGCATTGTTTACCCCAATGGGCTAATCATTAGCTAGATCACCGACTATATGATCTTGTTGTTTGTTTAATGTCCAAAGAACAACTCACACAAATAGAATTGTGATTTCTCCAGTGTTTATAGGCTTACAGATCGTTCTATAAATAATGGGGCCAATATGTGACATTGGCCCCATTATTTATAGAAAGATCCACCTATACACCAACATAGGCCTAGGAGGGTCAAATATATAATACTACATTGTTTAAGCAAGGTTCATACAGACATTGGCAAGTCAAATCCATTGACTTTTTCAAGCACTTAATTGTAATTTAAGGACCTAGATGTTATACAATTGTATAATGTATATAACTGTAAATATAGGGTCTAAAATAGAACACCCATCCCCCCAAAAAGCATGCAAAAAGTATAAAAGAAAAGTAGGCCATTACCATTAAGAATAAAACATTGTTAAGGCCTTGAAATTCAAATTATTGTTACATTCTAAAATATGTGAGAATAATGTGGACATTGAATGCATGCGTGGCTATTTTTTGGTAGTCTATCTGGCCAATTTAGGCAAACGTAATACATCCATGAATAGCGGTAGTATTCATCTGACCATCACTGTTTTTATAATGAGAAAGTGGCCAAAAACAAGGTTCCTTTTTTAATGGACGGATTTGTATGGAAAGTCAAGTTAAAGCCGACAATGCATGTTGTTATCTCCAATAACCGCACGTGGTTGTACCGCAAATCAACAACCTTGATTTGAAGCGGCGGGAAACAAACAAAAGTGGCCACAACTCTCACAAAAACGGATCTAAAATGAAATCACTGATAATTAGAAGGGAGCAGGAGAACTTATCATTTAACTAGGCAAGTCAATTAAGAACACATTCTTATTTACAATGATGGCCTACCAAAAGGCAAAAAGCCTCCTGCGGGAAAGGGGCTTGGATTAAAAATAAAATATGGGACAAAACACAAATTATTAATGTTATTTTGACCTAGCACTGTTGGGTTATGTGAATGACCGCGCACGCACACACACACACACACACACACACACACACAATGGCCTTTCCTATTGCTCAGAACATGCTATACTCCTATACAGTATATTGTTGTGTGCAGGTATTTAATCTGCATGGAGTCCAGCCACTTTGTGCATGGCTTAAAGCAGGGGTGAGAAGAGTACTGAAATTGCCTGCTCAAGTAGCAGTACTGTTACTTCAATGATATTTTTTTTATAGTGGTTTAGATGTTACATTGATTCTCTACACTATACTTGCTTGTTTTGTCACAAAATGAAATTAGGTGAACTATTATCATTTTAGCAACCAGGAAATGGTGTAGCGATTTCTGCATAGTGCATCTTTAAATGGAGAGTCAAAATGGATAGCCTAAACTTCGATGAACAATTGAAAAAATCATTTATTTGATTATGTTAAAATAACTGTCTGCATTCAGACTGAGACTAGCTAGCTAGCTAACTCAAACCCCTAGCCTAGCTAACAGGTACTTTCCTATACTTCAAATGAAAGATTAAATTACCCACTATTGAAATTATGCGTGCATAACTGCTATCATGTGATCTTGGCCCGGGACCAGTGCTTAATTTGTAAATCGGGAGGTGCAGGAACAAAACGTGAGAGGGAGAATGGGGTGACCTGGTGAGTTAGGAGGTACCTGAATACATAAGAAAATTACCACCTTTATAATAATGCATTGCATGCATGTCATCGCATTTGCGTAGTGGCATAGGGCGGTAGAGTAGAGGCACTTACAGAAGTTGCACACCTGGGGAACATTTTAGTAGCCTAGGGCCCAGGAAAAATGTGGCCTTTTAAAAACGCATGTCATGCAATTCTAACATTTTACATGACTGGAGACTTTGGTAGAATATGTTTTAATACCGCACAAATTATCGAAATGACAGGCTACGTTGACATTGATAAACTGAGAATCTGAGATACGGAAATCAATTGTGAAGAGCAACACTGGAGAGATGAGAGTTGCATGCGTATTTCGTTACAATGTTGCGCAAAACATAAACCCGCCCGGCACAACCCGAATCAATTACAATATTAGGCTCGGGCTGAAAATCTACCTTTTCACATAGTTTTTTTGTGGTGGCAGGATAATTGAGGATACTTAAACTTAAGAGTCAACTCGCATGAACTTTTATTGCTTTTGTTCAAAATGTTACATTGCACGAGGTACCGGGTCCAGCCAAATAGGTTCCAGAATAAAACTGTCCAAAACAGAGAGGTGGGGATCCGGCTCAAATTACGCACTACCGGGCCGTGACAGTAATTTTCACTTCTTAATAGCCAGGTGTGGCACTGGCAAATTTACTTGAATGTCAAGTCTTGGACTGGTACCCAGGCTAACTGCCTTCCATTTTTTAATACATGAATGTACATTTTTAGATTGGCAATTTGAGTATCTGGTGCATCATCCGTGGGGGACGACATGTTTACGGTTGTCCTAAATGTGTAGGGTGGTGTTTTTTTAATTCCCAAATATTCTGTGTAGGCTGGCCCATTGTAGAATGTATTAAATCAATGCATCATATTACATCTTTCCTTGTGGCAAGAAATGAACCACTTCACAGGCAAAATAACTATTTAATAAAAGACCACAAGATGTCGCCAATAGTATACTCTAAAAATATTGCTTGCCCTTCAACCTGCTCTTGCGAGGACTCCGGTTACTTGACTAATTCAGTTTATAACAATGAAAACACAGATAAACTCATCTTGACCATGTGTCATATGGTTATTACCATGACATTATTGTTCTTGTTAAACAATTTGTGTGTGGTACTTGCATTACTGTGAAGAGAGACATGGTGTTTGGAGGGCTAGTTTTATCACTACGCCTAAAGTTAGTTAGAAATGGCATGCTTGTCTACAATGCACTGGGAGCCCTTTATGTATTCATTGAATTATAAATAAATACCTATTACAGGCATCAAAGTCAAGATGATGATCTCTCACTCTATTTGCATTATGGAGCCAGAACACTGAGATGCTTTTTTATAGCGTTTTGCATGTGTGGATCGATGCCAAGCAGGATGTTTGTCTTAATTGTGTGATCAGTGATAGTGATCAAAGTAATTGTGACCAACTAGGTCAGAAAATGCAGTACACCCAGACTTGTGAGCCAAAATGCCAATGTGAGGTCGAGTACTGGTGTAATCCTGATGTGTAGCAGTCTACAGGTATTTACCTCAAACAATTAGCCCACAGAAAAACTATATCCTGCTTAAATCCCCATTCAGATTCACATCAAGGATCAATCAAGTCTTTCATAACAAAATTGTTTTTATGCAGCTGATGCATTGATAGTGGCCTAAATAGCACAGCTTTGGTATGTGTGTCAAGTCAGCCACTGATATATAGTCTAGTTGTTTTTTAAGGGCCAGTATAATTGACTGGTGTTTGTCAGTGTTGTGTATTGTGTGAACAGTATCAGGGCTGAGCCATTGTAATAATTATCAGAATTATAGTTCTATTGTCATCATACCTATTGAAAACAACTGTCCATGACATGGTTAGCCTATTGTGAGGTCTTTGTTACTGGAATGTCACTATGATGCTCTGTTTGGCATTATTGTCTGAGAGGGCTACACGTTACAGGAGCATTTCGTTTTCTATAAATGGGTTGCTTGTTTAGCAAAAGAACTGACGCGTGCACAACTATGGGGCAAAACAGACCGGGTTGGCTTAGATTGTTGACAACATGTAAACTATATTTCGTCTCCAATGTTTATTTTAAACATAAATAATTGTCACAGAGCACAAAACAAGTGTTGTCTCAAATACATCGTTACAGTTATTGGTTATCTAGCTACATTTTGTTGTTGTTTCCATATTAGCATGACATGAAATCAGTCCAAACAAGTCATGGTAACAAGATGAACCTAGCTGAAATGAGCCCTTTATGATTCCCAACATGGCCGTTTCTTGTCATTGTTGTTAGCTATCTGGCCATCCAGAATCTCAACAACACACGGACATCTGCCTCATTCAAGTGTGCACATCATTTTCGTGATGTTCTCTGCTAACACATCTATAGAATAAAAAATAAAAAACCTTACCAAACAAAGCATCATGATACTTGTAAATGAATGGAAGCCTCCCCATGTGAACAATTGACGGTGGATTCCAAATGGAGGGTTTCCTGTAAATGCCTGTCTTCTTCTCAGTGGCAACACTCCCTGGTAACAGGCCCACATTGCAGCCCAAGTAAAAGTCACGTGATTTTCAATAAATTGGAACTGTAATTTTAAGCAGAAGTCACAGCCTGCTACAGACATAAAACGTGCTGCAATTTGAGCGTTTCCACTGAGATTGTTTAGAGCAGCATACTACTTACTGTATGTTAGTTGTATTTCTGTTATTATTTTCAAAACAGCAATGAATGGAAGCCACCCCATGTGAACAGAGTTCGATTCATCAGGTCAGAGGGAGGATTAAGCAATGTTCAAGGTTCTAAATGTGGATACCTTATATAATATTTGACTTATCCCAAAATAGTTTGGTTTAGTTTTTCACTTTTGCTACTATATTTCTTTATTCTGATTTCTGCACGTTATTCTGACATTTCAACACTTGAGTGGTTATCAATGATACTTGTTCGAATTAATTTAGCCTTAAGATGATTTTGGGAAACCGGGCCGAGGTCTTTGTAGGAATATTGGGTTGAAATAAATACTTATTTCTGTTGTTTAGCTAGGTTTATATGCATAGAGTATTATTGCCTTGACACTGACTTTTCACATTTCTCACATGCTGAGTAGAAGCACTTCAACAAGACTGGAAAGCAGTTTTTGCAACATGACCTTTATACGTAGAGAGGATGATTTATATACACATGACTGGTGGGAGGCCTTTGTTCAGTGTCACAACGCTTCTTTCCCCCCCCTTATTTTGTGACCAACCACTCTCTTAGTTAACATAATGAGGCCTAGGGGGCTACTACACATTATATTTGCACTTCTTGTGCAGTCCATGATATACTACTGTACCATTTATGAAGACTGTTCTTTTTACATCTGCAAGGAACACTGTTGCATTTTACAAGTATTTATTTAAAAAAAATACTTTTTACACTGAGGTTACGCTCAGAGTATGAACATCTGCATTAACAGATCAATAGCTATACACTTGGTAGAAAATCAAGCTACAGTGGCATCATCCATGATATATTCTATATTCACATCGACATTGCATAATGATGTATACATTGGCAATTTGGTCACACAGCCTACCAATTGCACCAATGTGTTGTGTTAATGCAGTAGTCTTTGTATTCTGCACCTTTTCCATTTACCATAACAGCCCTGCTTTAAATTCCAACAGATGCAACGTACCTTGATTGACAGTAAAAAAAACAAAATGTTTAATCAACTTTATCACCCCACGCCCTTCCACAAAGTTATAGATGTCACACTGGCAATGCCAGACATTCCTGGTCTCTGTGTGTTTCAGAAAAATAGTCACTGGTCTATCCAGTAAATCAGGAGACAGATGCAGAGGTTGCATCCCAAATGGCCAGAGGCAGGGAGACTTAGAGCCTGAATCACCAAGGGATCTCTTTCTCCTTTTCAACCTGCTCTCAGCTCTTTGGCTGTGACCCAAATGGCACTCTATTTCATATTTAGTGCACTGCTTTTGACCAGGGTCATTAGGTCTCTGGTCAAAAGTGCACTGTATGGCATTATTAGTATTTTAATGCACTGCAGTTGCCACTGCCAAAACAGTACATACCTGACCCCTCTTTCTAGCACTGGAACCCTAATGGGTGCTTATGAAGAGGAGATGCATTACTCACCGTAAATGTGCATCAGTTCCCTGAGTTACTATTGTGAGGAGTAGCTGTGATTGAATGAGTTGCACTGTCATCAAATAACTTGGCATGGAAAAGGTTATCTAGCTGTGCCCTAATTCCAAGTATACACACCAGTCCTACTACCCTCTTTCCGGGTGTGATTGCATGCGTGGTTGCATGCCAGTGTGTAGGTGTGCCTGCAGAAGGGTTCTTTGAAAATCTGAACAAAGGGATCGAAGTCAAGTCTGAAGATACAGTTTCCGGATAGTTCAGATTTTCCATCTGTTGATGCTTTACAGATGGTCGTAATATCAACAATATATCTGTTGATTAGCAACTGCTTGCTAAGATTAGGGTTAAGGTTAGGGCTATGATAAGGGTTATATCTAGGGTAAGGGTTAGTAGATAGTCTGTAGAACATCTACAGATGGACTATACAACTAAAGTATTACCCAGTTAGCATAAATAGCCTTACTTGCCCAGGCATGGCAATCTAGCTTTACCTCCTGCACACTACCAACACCAGTCCTTTAATCTGTATGCCATGCTCTTTCCCGGTGGTTGTGAGGGTGGTTGCGTGCCAGTGTGTAGGTGTACCTGCAGAAGGGTTTCTGAAAAAGCCAAACAAAGGCATCAAAAACCTGAAAATCAAGTTGGTCTGTTGTTGTTTTGTTTTGGCCTTTGTTATGATTCTCAACATTCATTTATATAACTATGCTGTGATGTGTCAAATGTGTCTGCTGCTTATTAGTTTGAGGTTGTGAGTTTGATGAATGGTTTAGTGGTGAAGGAAGTTCTTGAACATAGGGGTTTAAAGTGGAGGTGATGGCATTGTGTTTCAACGAGATGCAACATGATCTTATCAATGGAGGTCTTGAGCTTTATGTTACGTTTCTAACATAACAGTATTATCAGCACCATATCACAGTGATTATTGATCTCCCATTAATGCATGTCCATCCAATGTGATTATACGCCTTAGTGCAATAACATCTGTAATAGTGGACTTTGCATACACCAAACTGAGTTTAATATCAGCAAATGTACATATGTTCAAAATGTGTGCATATCAGCTGTGTCTAGACAATGACTCCTATATGCATTCCATTGTTGAGCATTGGTATTCAGAATCGCTGTACTAAATCCGACTGTAGTTGCTTCTACTTTCTCTGCCTATTGGCATCCCGTCATTAAATAGGTCTGATCATAATCAATCCTGTTGGCTTTTTCACACATTCTGGTGCAAAGACATGTGGGCAGGTGTAATAAGGCAGGTGATAAAGCCAATGTGTATCTGTCGCATCTGGCTTCCTTAGTTAACCAACGGAGGACAATGAGCTCTGATTATCATCAAACAGCGGAGTGATTGGTTCCTTGGTGTTGCTCCTCTGAAGAGGAGGTGTAGCAAGGATCGGACCAAAATGCAGCGTGGTAATTTTGATACATGTTTAATAAAACGAATAAACACGAACAATACAAAACAACAAACGTAATGTGAAAACCTAAACGGCCTATCTGGTGCAAACTAACACAGAGACAGGAACAATCACCCACGAAACACTCAAAGAATATGGCTGCCTAAATATGGTTCCCAATCAGAGACAACGATAAACACCTGCCTCTGATTGAGAAGCACTTCAGGCAACCATAGACTTTTCTAGATAACCCTACTAATCCACAATCCCAATACCTACAAAAAACCCAAGACAATACACACCACATAATAAACCCATGTCACACCCTGGCCTGACCAAAATAATAAAGAAAACACAAAATACTAAGACCAGGGCGTGACAGAACCCCCCCCAAGATGCGGACTCCATGCCGCACAACAAAACCCATAGGGGAGGGTCCGGGTGGGCGTCTGTCCACGGTGGCGGCTCCGGCGCGGGACGTGGACCCCACTCCAACAAAGTCTTAGTCCCCTTGTATCGCGTCCTTTGATTGGCGACCCTCGCCGCCGACCTTGGCCTAGTAACCCTCACCAAGGACCCCACTGGACTGAGGGGCAGCTCGGGACTGAGGGGCAGCTCGGGACTGAAGGGCAGCTCGGGACTGAAGGGCAGCTCGGTACTGAAGGGCAGCTCGGTACTGAGGGGTAGCTCAGTACTGAGAGGAAGCTCAGTACTGAGAGTAAGCTCAGTACTGAGAGGAAGCTCAGGCAGGTAGTTGGCTCTGGCTGGCTGGTGGTTCTGGCAGATCATGGCTGACTGGCGGTTCCGGCAGATCCTGGCTGACTGGCGGTTCCGGCAGATCCTGGCTGACTGGCGGTACCGGCAGATCCTGGCTGACTGGCGGATCCTGGCTGACTGGCGGATCCTGGCTGACTGGCAGATCTGGAAGATCCTGGCTGACTGGCGGATCCTGGCTGACTGGCGGATCTAGAAGATCCTGGCTGACTGGCGGATCCTGGCTGACTGGCAGATCTGGAAGATCCTGGCTGACTGGCGGATCCTGGCTGACTGGCGGATCTGGAAGATCCTGGCTGACTGGCGGCTCTGACGGATCCTGGCTGACTGGCGGCTCTGGCTGCTCCATGCTGACTGGCGGCTCTGGCTGCTCCATGCTGACTGGCGGTTCCATGCTGACTGGCGGCTCTGGCTGCTCCATGCAGACTGGCGGCTCTGGCTGCTCCATGAAGACTGGCAGCTCTGGCTGCTCCATGCAGACTGGCAGCTCTGGCTGCTCCATGCAGACTGGCAGCTCTGGCAGCGCTGAACAGGCAGGAGACTCCAGCAGCGCTGTAGAGGAGGAAGGCTCTGGCAGCGCTGGACAGGCGAAGCGCACTGAAGGCCTGGTGCATGGTGCTGGCACTGGTGGTACTGGGCCGAGAACACGCACAGGAAGCCTGGTGTGGGGAGCTGTCACCGGAGGGCTGGTGTGTGGAAGTGGCACAGGATGGACTGGAACGTGAAGGCGTACTGGAGATCTTGAGAGCAGGGCTGGCACAGGACTTGCAAGGCTAGGGAGGTGCACAGGAGGCCTGGTGCGTGAGGCTGACACAATCTTCACCAGCCGACTAACACACACCTCAGGACGAGTATGGAGCGCTGACCCAGGTGCCATCAAATCCCCGACGCTCCGTCGGGCGAATTCTGTGCCTAAAGCACCAACACAGCAACTCCCTCATAACTCTCTCCTCCAATTTCCCCATTAACTCCTTCAGTCTCTGCTTCGCTCACCTCCAACACCGGCTCTGGTTCTGGTCTCCTCCTTGGCTCCTCACGATAAACAGGGGGAGTTGGCTCAGGTCTGACTCCTGACTCTGCCACACTCTCCCTGTGCCCCTCCCAATACATTTTTGGGGCTGACTCTCGAGCTTCCTTCCACGCCGCCGTGTTCGTTTCTCCAACTCCATTCTCCTATAACCTTCCTCGCACTGCTCCAGCGAATCCCAGGCGGGCTCCGGCACTCTCCCTGGGTCGACCGCCCACCTGTCTATTTCCTCCCAAGTCGTATAATCCAGACCTTGTTGCTCCTGCTGCCACTGCCTGTCACCACGCCGCTTGGTCCTTTTGTGGTGGGTGATTCTGTTACGGTTTTCTTCTATCTCCTCCTCTGAAGAGGTGTAGCAAGGATCGGACCAAAATGCAGCGTGGTAATTTTGATACATGTTTATTAAAACGAATAAACACGAACAATACAAAACAACAAATGTAAAAACCTAAACAGCCTATCTAGTGCAAACTAACACTGAGACAGGAACAATCACCCACGAAACACTCAAAGAATATGGCTGCCTAAATATGGTTCCCAATCAGAGACAACGATAAACACCTGCCTCTGATTGAGAACCACTTCAGGCAACCATAGACTTTTCTAGATAACCCTACTAATTCACAATCCCAATACCTACAAAAAAACAAGACACACCACATAATAAACCCATGTCACACCCTGGCCTGACCAAAATAATAAAGAAACACAAAATACTAAGACCAGGGCGTGACAGTTAGTAACCCTTGGCTTTGATTGAGTGAGGGCAAATTATAACCCATCATTTTGCGATTGTTGAAGTGTCAACCTCACCCTCAGTTTTATTGAGATATTCCATCTTTCAATTTGCGAGCTTAATTATCACACCACTTACCATTTCTGTCACCCGCTTTATATTTATTTCACCTTTATTTAACCAGGTAGGCTAGTTGAGAACAAGTTTACAACTGTGACCTTGCCAAGATGAAGCAAAGCAGTGCGACACAAACAACAAGAGTTACACATAGAGTAAACAAACATGCAGTCAATAATAGATAAAGGTCTTTAATACAGTGTGTGCAAATGAGGTAGGTTAAGGGAGGTAAGGCAATAAATAGGCCATAATGGCGAGATAATTACAATATTGCAATTCAACACTGGAGTGATAGATGTGCAGAAGATGAGTACGCAAGTAGAGATACTGGGGTGCAAAGGAGCAAAATAAATAACAGTATGGGGGATGAGGTCCTTCTGTAGCTGTGGTCCTTCTGTAGCTCAGTTGGTAGAGCATGGCGCTTGTAACGCCAGGGTAGTGGGTTCGATTCCCGGGACCACCCATACGTAGAATGTATGCACACATGACTGTAAGTCGCTTTGGATAAAAGCGTCTGCTAAATGGCATATTATTATTATTATTAGGTAGTTGGATGGGCTATTTAAAGATGGGCTATTGTCACGCCCTGACCTTAGATCCTTATTTATTCTCTATGTTTGGTTAGGTCAGGGTGTGACTCGGGTGGGAGAATCTGTTGTCTATTTCTTTGTTGTTTTTGCCTAGTGTGGTTCCCAATCAGAGGCAGCTGTCTATTGTTGTCTCTGATTGGGGATCATATACAAGTTGTGACTTTCCGTTTGGGTTTTGTGGGGAGTTATTTTCTGTTTAGCTGTTTTGTTGCCTGACAGAACTGCACTTTCGTTTTTTCTACTTTGTTATTTTGTTCAGTTAATTACAAATCATGAACACCTACCACGCTGCACCTTGGTCTCCTTCAACCCACGAGAGTCGTTACAGCTATGTACAGGTTCAGTGATCTGTGAGCTGCTCTGACAGCTGGTGCTTAACTTCTTGCGTCGAGCCAACCCGGATCCGGGATCATGACTACAGCCTCAAGACCATTACCATAACGCAACGTTAACTATTCATGAAAATCGCAGATTAAATTAAATCAATATGCTAGCTCTCATGCTTAGCCTTTTGTTAACAACACTGTCATCTCAGATTTAAAAAAATATGCTTCTCTACCATAGCAAAACTAGCATTTAGCATTTAGCATTAGCATTTAGCGTTAGCATCACCAGGCAACATTTTCACAAAAACCAGCAAAAACATTCAATAAATAATTTACCTTTGAAGAACTTTGGATGTTTTCAATGAGGAGACTCTCAGTTAGATAGCAAATGTTCAGTTTTCCTGAAAGATTATTTGTGCAGGAGAAATCGGTCCGTTTTCTGCGTCATGTTTGGCTACCAAAAAAAAATGAAAATTCAGTTATAAAAACGCCTAACTTTTTCCAAAATAACTCCATAATATCGACTGAAACATGGCAAACATTGTTTAGAATCAATCCTCAAGGTGTTTTTCTACATATCTCTTCAAAGATATATTGTTCGTGGAAGTGTGCTTTCACCTCTGTATCCCATGTGAAAATGCATGCAGCTGAGAATTACGCACCAATTTAGACAAAGGACACCGGGCGGACCCCTGGCAAATGTAGTCTCTTATGGCCAATCTTCCAATGATATGCCTACAAATACGTCACAATGCTGCAGACATCTTGGACGAACGGCAGAGAGCATAAGCTCGTTCACAGCACATTCACAGCCATATAAGGAGACGATAGTAAAACAGAGCTTCAAAAATTCAGCTCATTTCCTGTTTGAGGTTACATCTTGGTTTCACCTGTAGCATCATTTCTGGGGCACTCACAGATAATATCTTTGCAGTTTTGAAAACGTCAGAGTGTTTTCTTTCCAAAGCTGCCAATTATATGCATAGTCGAGCATCTTTTCGTGACAAAATATTGCGCTTAAAACGGGCACGTTTTTTTATGCAATAATGACATAGCGCCCCCATAGGTTGAAGAGGTTAAAGTTAATGAGGGAGATATGAGTCGCCAGCTTCAGTGATTTTTGCAGTTAGTTCCAGTCATTGGCAGCAGAGAACGGGAAGGAAAGGCGGCCAAATGAGGAATTGGCTTTGGGGGTGACCAGTGAGATGTACCTGCTGGAGCGCGTGCTAAGGGTGGGTGCTGCTATGGTGACCAGTGAGCTGAGATGCTGGTGCACCTAGCAAAGACTTATAGATGACCTGGAGCCAGTGTATTCGGCGACTAATATGAAGCGAGGGCCAGCAAACGAGCACATATAGGCCGCAGTGGTGGGTAGTATATGGGGCTTTGGTGACAAAACGAATGGCACTGTGATAGACTACATCCAATTTGCCGAGTAGAGTGTTTTAGGCTATTTTGTAAATTACATCGCCGTAGTCAAGGATCGGTAGGATGGTCAGTTTTACGTGGGTATGTTTGGCAGCATGAGTGAAGGATTCTTTGTTGTGAAATAGGAAGCCGATTCTAGATTTAATTTTGGATTGGAGATGCTTAATGTGAGTCTGGAATTAGATTTTACAGTCTAACCAGACACCTAGGTATTTGTAGTTGTCCACATATTCTAAGTCAGAAGTGATGCTGGACGGGCGGGCAGGTGTGGACCGCGATCAGTTGAAGAGCATGCATTTAGTTTTACTTGCATTTAAGAGCAGTTGGAGGCCATGGAAGGAGAGTTGTATGGCATTGAAGCTCATCTGGAGGTTAGTTAACACAGTGTCCAAAGAAGGGCCCGAAGTATGCAAAATGGTGTCGTCTGCGTAGAGGTGGATCAGAGAATCACCAGCAGCATGAGCGACATCATTGATGTATAGAGAGAAGAGAGTGGGCCCGAGAATTGAATCCTGTGGCACCCCCATAGAGACTTCCAGAGGTCTGGACAACAGGCCCTCCGATTTGACACACTGAACTCTGTCTGAGAAGTAGTTGGTGAACCAGGCGAGGCAGTCATTTGAGAAACCAAGGCTGTTGAGTCTGCCGATAAGAATGTGGTGATTGACAGAGTCGAAAGCCTTGGCCAGGTCGATGAATTCAGCTGCACAGTATTGTCTCTTATCGATGGTGGTTATGTTATCGTTTCGGACCTTGAGCATGGCTGAGGTGCACCTATGACCAGCTCGGAAACCAGATTGCGTAGTGGAGAAGGTACCGCGGGATTTGAAATGGTCGGTGATCTGTTTCTTGAATAGGAGTGGATACATTGATGATAGATTGATAGTAAGTATGGCTGAAGCGGCAGAGCTTACGGTCAGTGCATATGTTATTATTGTTTGCTACACTAAGGGATGGTACATTTCATGCTAACATCATGCTTGGAGCTCATTATCAGTTTATAAAGTTAGAATGTTAGCTCAAGGTAAGGGACATTCAGCTTGCTAAGTGCCTGTGGGGCATTTACGTCCTGAACTATGCCTGACAGGCAATACTGTCTGCCCGGCTATATGCCACCTCCAAGACCACAGCCAATCGCATGCAAGCAACAACTCAGCGACAGTGCTTCAGAAAGTATTCAAAGCCCTTGAGTTATTCCATTTTTTGTTGTGTTATAGCCTGAATTTGTTCACCCGTCAACACACAATACCCCATAATGACAAAGTGAAAACATGTTTTTAGAAATGTTTGCAATTTTATTAAAAATTAAGATAAATAAATATATAATTTACATACGACTTGACACCCCTTTGTAGAAGCACCTTTGGCAGCGATTCCAGCTGAGGCTTTGTGGGTAAGTTTCTAAGAGCTTTTCACAGCTGGATTGTCTACAAACTCTGTCAAGTTGGTTTTTGATTACTGCTAGAAAACCATTTTTAGGTCTTTCCATAGATTTTCAAGTAGATTTAAGTGAAAACTGTAACTCGGCCACATTCACTCTTCTTGGTAAGCATCTCCGATGTAGATTTGACCTTTTGTATAAGGTTATTCTCCTGTTGAAATGTGAATTAATCTCCCAGTGTCTGGTGGAAAGCAGACAACCAGGTTTTCCTATAGGATTTTGCCTGTGCTCAGCACCATTCTGTTTATTTTCTTATCCGGAATAACTCCGCTGTCCTTATCGATTACAAGCATACCCATGACAGTATGTGGAGTGGTACTCAGTAAGGTGTTGTATTGGATTTGCCCCAAATATAACAGGAAAAAAGTTAATAGCTTTGCCACATTTTTTGCAGTATTACTTTACTGCCTTGTTGCAAACATGATGCATGTTTTGGAATATTTGTAGTCTGTACAGGCCCCCTTCACTATGTCAATTAGTGACTGGGTGTATTGATACACCATCCAAAGTGTAATTAATAACTTCACCATGCTCAAAGAGATATTCAATGTTATATATTTTTGTATCTAACAATAGGTGCCCTTCTTTGCAAAGCATTGGAATACCTCCCTGGTCTTTGTGGTTGAATATGTTTGAAATTCAATGCACAACTGAGGGACGCTACAATTATCTGTATTTGTGGGGTACATACAGTGCCTTGCGAAAGTATTTACCCCCATTTGCATTTTTTCAATTTTGTTTTCTTACAACCTGGAATTAAAATATATTTTTTTTTGTGGGGGTTTGTATCATTTGATTTACACAACATACCTACCACTTTGAAGATGCAAAATATTTGTTGTGAATTAAACAAGAAATAAGACCAAAAAAACTGAGAACGTCAGTGTGCATAACTATTCAGCCCCCTCCAAAGTCAATACTTTATAGGGCCACCTTTTGCAGCAGTTACAGCTGCAAGTCTCTTGGGGTATGTCTCTATAAGCTTGGCACATCTAGCCACTGGGATTTTTGCCCATTCTTCAAGGCAACACTGCTCCAGCTCCTTCAAGAAGGATGGGTTCCGCTGGTGTACAGCAATCATTAAGTCATACCACAATTAGATTGAGGTCTGGGCTTTGACTAGGCCATTGCAATACATTTAAATGTTTTCCCTTAAACCACTCAACTGTTTTTTTAACAGTATGCTTAGGGTCATTGTCCTGCTGGAAGGTGAACCTCCATCCCAGTCTCAAATCTCTGGAATACTGAAACAGGTTTCCCTCAAGAATTTCCCTGTATTTAGTGCCATCCATCATTCCTTCAATTCTGACCAGTTTCCCAGTCCCTGCCGATGACAAACATCCCCACAGCATGATGCTGCCACCACCATGCTTCACTGTGGGGATGGTATTTTCAGGGTGATGAGAGGTGTTGGGTTTGCGCCAGACATTGGTGGGCGGCCCGATCTTGGCAGGTTTGTTGTGGTGCCAAATTCTTTCAATTTTTTAATAATGGATTTAAATGGTGCTCTGTGGTATGTTCAAAGTTTAGTTTTTTTTATAACCTAACCCTGATCTGTACTTCTCCACAACTTTGTCCCTGACCTGTTTGGAGAGCTCCTTGGTCTTCATTGTGCCGCTTGCTTGGTGGTGTTACAAACTCTGGGTCCTTTCCGAACAGGCGTATATATACTGAGATCATGTGACAGATCATGTGACACTTAAAGTCCACCTGTTTGCAATCTAACTAATTATGTGACTTATTTAGGGGCTTATTAGCAAAGGGGGTGAATACATATGCACGCACCACTTTTCCGTAGTAATGTTTTTCATTTCATTTCACCAATTTTGACAATTTTGGTTATGTCCATTGTATGAAATCCAAATAAAAATCAATTTAAATGACAGGTTGTGATGCAACAAAATGGGAAAAACGCCAAGGGGAATGAATACTTTTCAAGGCACTGTAGATGAAGTAGTCATTAAAGAATCATGTTAAAATCTGCTATTGCCGCTGAGTGGGGCAGAGGTCTAAGGCACTGCATCGCAGTGTCGCCACATCACTACAGCCTGGGGTTGACCGCACAATTGGCCTAGCGTCGTCCGGGTTAGGGTTGGGGGTTTGGCCAGGGGACTTGACATGATTCATCACGGTCTAGCAACTCCTTGTGATGGGCCGGGCGCCTGCCGGCTGACTCTGATCGTCAGTTGAACGGTGTTTCCTCCGACACATTGGTGCAGCTGCCTTCAGGGTTAAACGAGCTGGTGTTAAGAAGCATGGCTTGGCGGGTCATGTTTCCGGGTCATGAGACCTTCGGATTGGATATTATTTAGTTATTTAGGCTTGCCATAACAAAGGGGTTGAATACTTATTGACTCAAGACATTTCAGCTTTTAATTTTTAATGGAACATCAGCATTTGTGGGTTAGATTACAGGCTCAGAATGGCCAGAAACAAATAACTTTCTTCTGAAACTCATCAGTCTATTCTTGTTCTGAGAAATGAAGGCTATTCCATGCGAGAAATGTCCAAGAAACTGAAAATCTCATGCAACGCTCTGTACTACTCCTTTCACAGAACAGTGCAAACTGTCTTTAACCAGAATAGAAAGTGGAGTGGGAGGCCCCGGTGCATAACTGAGCAAGAGGACTAGTACATTAGTGTCTAGTTTGAGAAACAGATGCCTAACAAGTCCTCAACTGGCAGCTTCATTAAATAGAACCCGCAAAACGTCAGTCTCAACATCAACAGTGAAGAGGGGACCCTGGGATGCTGACCTTCTAGGCAGAGTTTGTCTGTCCAGTATCTGTGTTCTTTTGCCCCTCTTAATATTTTATTTTTATTGGCCAGTCTGAGATATGGCTTTTTCTTTGAAACTTTGCCTAGACGGCCAGCATCCCGGAGTCGCCTCTTCACTGTTGATGTCGAGACGGGTGTTTTGCGGGTACTATTTAACGGAGCTGCCAGTTGAGGACTTGTGAGGCATCTGTTTCTCAAACTGTGTTCATTTAATAAATTAAAATGTACGCCTACCACGCTGCACCTTGGTCCAATCCTTTCAAACAACGAGCGTTACAGAAGATCCCACCACAAACGGACCAAGCAGCGTGGCCAGGAGGAGCAGACATCCTGGACATGGGAGCATATATCTTGGACGGTAAGGGATCCTGGACGTGGGAGGAGATCCTGGCCGGAAAGCATGGTATGGGAGCAGACGGAGGCAGCGAGGGAGGAACAACGACGACACCGGGGTTCGCGACCATGACGGAAGCCCGAGAGGCAGACCCCCAAAAAATGTTTGGGGGGGCACAGGGTGGTTGGCGGAGCCAGGGTTTGAACCAGCCTTCTGCAACGATCTACGGTCCGGAGTCCCCGGCAAAAGATCTACGGTCCGGAGTCCCCGGCGATGATTCACGGTCCGGAGCTTCCGGCGATGGTTCCTGCACCAGAGGTGCCACCGAAGTTGGCGGAGCCACGAGCGGAGAGGGATATGTGTCCCGCACCGGAGCCGCCACCGAGGGTAGCTGCCCACCGGACCCTCCCCTATGGGTTCAGGTTTGCGGCCGGAGTCCGACCCTTTGAGGACTGTCACGCCTTGACCTTAGAGACCGTTTTAATTCTCTATTTGGTTAGGTCAAGGTGTGACTAGGGTGGGCCATCTGTTTTCTATTTCTTTGTTGGCCGGGTATGGTTCCCAATCAGAGGCAGCTGTCTATAGTTGTCTCTGATTGGAGATCATACTTAGGCAGCCTTTTTCCACCTGTAGTTTGTGGGATCTTGTTTTTGGTACTGTGCTGTTTAGCCCTACTAGACGTTTCGTTTTGTATTTGTTTTTTCTGTGTTCTTTTAATAAATTAAAATGTACGCCTAACGTGCTGCACCTTGGTCCGATCCTTTCATCGTCATTCGTAACACACACACTACAGTGATGTAGTGGATAAATGTATAAACTACAGTGGGCAATCGAGATAAGATGAACAACCACCAATATACAGTTGAAGTCTGAAGTTTACATACACCGTAGCCAAATACATTTAATCTCAGTTTCTCACAATTCCTGACATTTAATCCTAGTAAAAATTCAATGTCATAGGTCAGTTAAGATCACCACTTTATTGTAAGAAAGTGAAATGTCAGAATAATAGTAGAGAGAATCATTTATTTCAGCTTTTATTTATTTCATCATATTCCCAGTGGGTCAGAACTTTACATACCCTCAATTAGTAATTGGTAGCATTGCGTTTAAATTGTTTAACTTGGGTCAAACATTTCGGGTAGCCTTCCACAGGCTTCCCACAGTAAGTTTGGTGAATTTTGGCCCATTCCTCCTGACAGAGCTGTTGTAACAGAGTCAGGTTTGTAAGGCCTCCTTGCTCACACATGCCTTTTCAGTTCTGCCCAAAAAGATTCTATAGGATTGAGGTCAGGGCTTTGTGACTCCAATACCTTGACTTTGTTGTCATTAAGCCATTTTGCCACAACTTTGAAAGTATGCTTGGGGTCATTGTCCATTTTGAAGACCTATTTGCGACTAAGCTTTAACTTCCTGACTGATGTCTTGAGATGTTGCTTCAATATATCCACATAATTTCCTTCCACATGATGCCATCTATTTTGTGAAATGCACCAGTCCCTCCTGCAGCAAAGCAGCAAAGCACCCCCACAACTTGATGCTGCCACCCCCGTGCTTCACGGTTGGGAGGGTGTTCGTCGGCTTGCAAGCCTCCGCCTTTTCTCCATACATAACAATGGTCATTATGGCCAAACATTTCTATTTTTGTTTCATCAGACCAGAGGACATTTCTCCAAAAAGTACTACCTTTGTCCCCATGGGCAGTTGCAAACTGTAGTCTGGATTTTTTTTTAATGGTGATTTTGGCTTCTTGCTTGCTGAGCGCCCTTTTAGGTTATGTCGATATAGGACTAGTGTTACTATGGATATAGATACTTTTGTACCCGTTTCCTCCAGAATCTTCATAAGTTCCTTTGCTGTTGTTCCAAAATTGATTTGCACTTTTCGCATCAAAGTACGTTCATCTCTAGGAGACAGAACACGTCTCTTTCCTGATCGTTATGATGGCTGCGTGGTCCCATGGTGTTTATACTTGTGTACTACTGTTTGTACAGATGAACGTGGTACCTTCAGGCATTTTGAAATTGCTCTCAAGGATGAACCAGACTTGTGGAGGTCTAAAATTTATTGTGAGGTCTTGGCTGATTTGTAAATGTTTCCCTATGATGTCAAGCAAAGAGGCACTGAGTTTGAAGGCAGGCATTGAAATACATCCATAGGTACACCTCCAATTGACTCAAAGTATGTCAATAAGCCTATCAGAAGCTTATAAAGCCATTACATTATTTTCTGGAATTTTCCAAGCTGTTAAAGGCACTGTCAACCTAGTGTATGTACATTTCTAACCCACTGGAATTGTGATACAGTGAATAAGTGAAATAATCTGTCTGCAAAACAATTGATGGAAAAATGACTTGTGTCATGCACAAAGTAGATGTCCTAACCGACTTGCCAAAATTATTGTTTGTTTAACAAGACATTTGTGGAGTATTTGAAAACCGAGTTTTAATGACTCCAACCAAAGTGTACGCAAACTTCCGACTTCCGACTTCAACTGTAAACGAAAACATATGACATTTTTAGAACTGTATTGTTTGCATTTTGATTGCATTTTAATGTAGGCCTATAGGGAAGTTAAGCCTTGAAGCATATCTTCTTTGTTTTAACTCCTCACTTGATAAGATTAGTACATATTTTCTGAAGAGACCCCAAGTTTGGGGCTGTCACTAGTTAACACAGCCACAAAGTCAAATTTGGCAACAATAAAAAAAATATTGGTCTTCATTGAGGGTTAGGCATACGGTTAGCAGTGTAGTCAAGGTTCAGGGTTTGATGTAAAATCAGATTTTAATAAGAGATTGTGGAAATGTTATCAATAATTATGACTTTGTGGCTGTGGTAACTAGTGACAACTCAAATTGGGAACCACTGTACTAACCTCTCTCTCTGCATGTGTAACCGATGTGAAATGGCTAGCTAGTTAGCGGAAAGCGCGCTAATAGCGTTTCAAATCGGTGACGTCACTTGCTCTGAGACCTTGAGTAGTTGTAGTTGTTCCCCTTGCTCTGCAAGAGCCTTGGCTTTTGTGGAGCGATGGGTAACGATGCTTCAAGGGTGGCTGTTGTCGATGTGTGCAGAGGGTTCCTGGTTCGAGCTCAGGTAGGGGCGAGGAGAGGAACGGAAGCTATACTGTTATACATGCTTCCTTTTTCTCTCTGTCTCCACTGCTTCCTCCTGCATGCATTGCAGCCTCAACACTGAGCGTCACAGCACTGTCTGTCTCAGTAGCCTTCTCTCTGTAAAGCATAGTTATTATGAGAACTTAGTAGCCCACGCAGGCAAACATAACGATCAAACCACAGTTCATGATTTCACTCCTTCACAAAGAGGCAGGCGCAATTACAACTGTCAGATCAAAGCTTACTGAGCTTTGATCAACGCCGAGACAAATATTTGGATCTTGACCAGTAATTTACTTTGTGTACTATATACACTGCCTTTAGAAAGTATTCAGACTTTTTCCACATTTTGTTACATTACACCTGTATTCTAAAATGTATTAAATAAAAAATATCCTCCAGCAATTTACACACAACACCCCATAATGACAAAGCAAAAACAGGTTAAGAATTTTTTTGCAAATGTATTAAAAATAAAAATAAATACCTTATTTACATAAGTATTAAGACCGTCACGTCTGGAGGAAACCTGGCACCATCCCTACGGTGAAGCATGGTGGTGGCAGCATCATGCTGTGGGGATGTTTTTCAGCGGCAGAGAATGGGAGACTATTCAGGATCGAGTGAAAGATGAACAGAACAAAGTACATTGCAATCCTTGATGAAAACCTGCTCCAGAGCTGGCCCAGCCAGAGTCTGAACTTGAAGCTGATTGAAGAGTGTGCAAAGCTGTCATCAAGGAAAAGGGTGGCTACTTTGAAGAATCTCAAATATAAAATAACATTTGTTTAACACTTTTTTATTACTACATGATTCCATATGTGTTATTTCATCGTTTATGTCTTCACTATTATTCTAGTGTAGAAAATAGTAAAAAATAAAGAAAAACCCTGGAATGAGTAGGTGTGTCCACTTAACACAAATATAAAACGTAACAAGGATCTGTACACAGTTCCTGGAAGCTTAATATGTCCCAGTTCTTCCATGGCTTGCATACTCACCAGACATGTCACCCATTGAGTATGTTTGGGATCCTCTGTATCGAAGTGTATGACAGCTTGTTCCAGTTTCCACCAATATCCAGCAACTTCACATAGCTATTGAAGAGCAGTTGGACAACATTCCACTGGCCACAATCAAAAGCCTGATCAACTTGATGCGAAGGAGATGTGTCGCGCTACATGAGGCAAATTGTAATGTAGCGCGTCCAAAGGTGCGGACTCCGGCCGCAAAACCTGAAACCAAATGGGGAGGGTAGGGGGGGTGATTAGTGTCGGTGGCCGCTCCGGTGTGGGTCGTGGCCCCCCCAGACCCCGGAACCGACCATGGCGCCGGGCTGAACGACGTGCCCGTACTGGGCATCGGCGCAGAGAAGAGCTCCGGACTTGGTGCTGGGCTGGTCGCCTTGCCTGGACTGGTCACAGGCGCTGAGGAAGGCTCTGGCCTAGGAGCGGGACACAACGCCGTGTCTGGACTGGACACCAGCGTAGATGATTGCTCCTGCCATGGAACTGGATGCCGTGCTTGGACTGGACACCGGCGCAGAGGAAGGCTCCTGCAATGGAGCTGGACTGGACCGGACGCCATGCTTGGACTGGACACCAGCGCAGAGGAAGACTCCGACCTTGGAGCTGGACTGGACACCGGCGCAGAGGAAGACTCCGACCTTGGAGCGGGACTGGACACCGTACCTGGAAGCTCCGGACCGTCGACCGCCGCAGGAGGTTCTGGACCGTGGCAGGGGGTTCCGGACCATCGCAGGGGGTTCCAGACCGGGGATGTCGCAGGAGGTTCCGGACCGGGAACGGCCGCAGGAGGTTCCAGACCGGGGACCATCGCCGGAAGCTCTGGACTGTGAATACGCACTGGAGGCCTAGTGCGTGGAGCCGGTACAGGTGGCACCGGACTGGTGTCACTCACTTCAGGGAGAGTGCAGGGGGGAGACACAGGTCATACCGGACTGGGAAGGCGCACTGAAGGCCTAGTGCGTGGAGCCGGCACAGGTGGTACCGGACTGGTACCACCTCTGGCAGCTCCTGGCTGACTGACGGCTCTGGCAGCTCCTGGCTGACTGACGGCTCTGGACAGACTGGCGGCTCTAGCAGCTCAGGACAGACGGGAGACTCTAGCAGCTCAGGACAGACGGGAGACTCTAGCAGCTCAGGACAGGAGGAAGGCTCTGGCAGCGCTGGACAGGCAGGAGCACCTGTAGGCAGATGACGGAGAGACAGCCTGGTGCGGGGGGGCTGACACCGGAGGGCTGGTGCTGGAGTTGGCACTGGATAGACCGGACCGTGCAGGCGCACTGGAGCTCTTGAGCACCGAGCCTGCCCAACCTTACCTGGTTGAATGCTCCCGGTCGCCCTGCCAGTGCGGCGAGGTGGAATAGCCCGCACTGGGCTGTGCTGGCGAACCGGGGACACCATGCGTAAGGCTGGTGCCATGTATGCCGGCCCAAGGAGACATACTGGAGACCAGATGCCTAAAGCCGGCTTCATGGCACCTGGCTCGATGCCCACTCTAGCCCGGCCGATACGAGGAGCTGGAATGTACCGCACCGGGCAATACACATGCACTGGGGAGACTGTGTGCTCCACCGTATAACACGATGCCTCTCTCTCTCCGGTAAGCACGGGAAGTTGGCACAGGTCTCCTACCTGGCTTCACCATACTCCCTGTGTGCCTCCCCCAAGAAATGTTTGGGGCTGCCTCTCAGACTTCCAGCCGCGCTGCCTCCTCATACCAGCGCCTCTCTGCCTTCGCTGCCTCCAGCTCTGCCTTGGGACGGCGATATTCCCCTGGCTGTGCCCAGGGTCCTTTACCGTCCATATTCTC
The DNA here is from genome assembly GCF_023373465.1 of Oncorhynchus keta. Taxonomy (NCBI): domain Eukaryota; kingdom Metazoa; phylum Chordata; class Actinopteri; order Salmoniformes; family Salmonidae; genus Oncorhynchus; species Oncorhynchus keta. The sequence continues at coordinate 15,563,605 of NC_068431.1, forward strand.
CTCCCAAGTCCATGAGTCTTGTGTTCGCTGCTGCTGCTGCTGCCGCCCGTTACCACGCCGCTTGGTCCTTTTGTGGTGGGTGTTTCTGTAACGGCAGATTTCCTCTGAAGAGGAGTAAGGATCGGACCAAGATGCAGCGTGGTGAGTGTTCATGATGATTTATTTTAAAAACTAACTGAACACTGAAATACAAAACAATAAACGAAGTGATGAAAACGAAAACCGAAACAGTACCGTGTGGCGACAAACACTCACACGGAAACAAACACCCACAAACCAACAGTGAAACCCAGACTACCTAAGAATGATTCTCAATCAGAGACAACTAACGACACCTGCTTCTGAGAACCATACGAGGCTGAACACAAAAACCAACATAGAAAAACAGACTGCCCACCCCAACTCACACCCTGACCATACTAAATAAAGACAAAACAAAGGAAATAAAAGGTCAGAACATGACAAAACCAAAGGGAGTGACATATATAGGGCAGGTAATCAAGGTGGTGATGTAGTCCAGGTGAGTGTCATTATGCACGTAACGATGGTGACAGGTGTGTGCCATAACGAGCAGCCTGGTGACCTAGAAGCTGGAGAGGGAGCACACGTGACAATATTTTTATTCTGTACAGGCTTCCTTTTTTTCGCTCTATCAATTGTGTAATAACTACAATACTCTTGAGCCATCTTCAGTTTTCTCCTATCACAGGCATTAAACTCCGTAACTTTGTTAATGTCACCATTGGCCTCATGGTGAAATCCCTGAGCAGTTTCCTACCTCTCCGGAGAAAACTGAGTTAGGAAGGAGGCCTGTATCTTTGTAGTGACTGGGTGTATTGATACACCATCCAAAGTGTAAATAATAACTTCACCATGCTCAAATGGATATTTAATGTATTTTATTTTTACCCATCTACCAGTAGGTGCGCTTCTTTGTGAGGCATTGGAAAACCTCCCTGGTCTTTGAGGTTGAATATGTTTGAAATTGAATGCTCAACTGAGGAACCTTACAGATAATTGTGTGTGTGGTACAGAGATGAGGTCATTCAAAAAACCATGTTCAACTATAATTGCACATAGAGTGAGTCCATGCAACATATGTGACTTGCTAAGCACATTTTTACTCCTGAATTTACTGAGGCTTGCCATAACAAATGGGTTGAATACTTATCGACTTAAGACATTTCAACTTTTAATCCATGTTTAAAAAATTGAAATCATTCCACTTTGACATTATGCTATATTGTGTGTTGGCCAGTGACAAAACATCTCAATTGAATTCAATTTAAATTCAGGCTGTAACACAACAAAATGTGGAAAAAGTAAAAGGGTGTGACTAGTTTCTGAAGAAACTGTATATGTTTAAATCCCAATAACGACTATATGTTGTGTTTTTGAATGAGTGGGCTGGGCAGTCATAGATAACTTATTTTCACTGTGGGTAATGTTTGCAGAAAACCAGAGTTACTGCATAACACACCCTTGGTGAAGAGTCAGGATGTACAACCATGATGGTTAATGAGGCCTGAATGTTAGGGGAATACCAAAAATAATTTGTCTATTTTCTTGTGTTAAGGGAAGTTACCCTGCTGTGCTGTGTTGGGGTAGTGTTACTGAGCTCTTTTCACAACCATCAAAACAACTCATTTTAAGCTGCTGCTTGTTCAGAAGCAATACATCAGCACCTTTTTAAAGTGGTATATATCTTCTCAAAAACATAAAAGGCGCTTACTTTTATGCCTGAGAATACATCTTCTGGTAGGGTACTGTTAACATACTGTTTATCTGTACCTAATAGGTGAAACTGACTACCAGCATCAGTTTGCTCGATAGCATCCTAGTGATAGATAGATATTTTCTTAAATCACATAGCATTCACATTTGTATTCCTAAGCATTAGTAATTAAGTCTCGCCCAAACAGACATCAATGGAGCACACAGATGATTGTATTATCACATTCACATGAATTCTTAGAATATTACTTACGATGCTGTATTAATATCAGTGATGTAGTGGTAAAAGATGGGTAATGGGTAAACTGTAAACTCCAGTAGGCGATCGACCACCGATATAAACGAAAACGTATTACATTTTTAGAACTGTATTGTTTTCATTTTTTTTCATTTTAATATAGGGAAGACAGGCCTACATTAAAATGAGATGTTCATATTGAAACATACCTTATTTTTAAAAGTTCCTAACTTGTTTGATGAAATTAGTACAGATTTTCTCAGAAGACCCCACATGGTGCCCCGAGTCCAAGTTTGGGGTTATCACCAGTTACCACAGCCACAACGTAAAAATTGGTTCATGAAAACAAGAGCTTTTTGGTCTTAATTTAAGGTAAGGGTTAGGCATAAGGTCAGCAGTGTGGTTAAGGTTAGGGTTATGGTAAGGGTTAGGCATAAGGTTAGCAGTGTGGTTACAGTTGGTTTAAAATCTGATTTTATGAAGACAAATTGTAGAAATAAGCAGGTTTTATCAAGAATTATGACTTTGTGGCTGTTGTAACTGTAGACGGCCCAAGTTTGGGAACCACTGTGCTAACCTCTCTGCTTGCTTCCTTTCTCTCTGTCTCCTCTGCTTCCTGCATGCATAGAGAGAAATGGTAATGGCATCTTTTTCTAGGCACTAACTCAGCCATTGCTCGTTGGGCAAAGCCTATAAGGAAAATAAACACAGTTTTTGGAGGGTTTATGGATAAACGCAGAAAATAACATATGTGATAAACAAGTTTAGGAGATCTTATACATTTGTTCTATGAGAAACTACATCAGCTAATGCCACTTTTTGTGAATATATTTTCAAATAAAAAACACATCACATAAAACCATCATAATTCAAAAAGGTCATGTTAACTGACTGCTATTATCTCATAGAACAACATGTATACAATTTCCTAAATCTGTGTCAACCTCAGACCTTATTTTGAGCGTTTATTCCCAAACCCTATTCTTTTCCCATAGGTATGGTTGAATGAACAAGAGGTAATTTATTTCCGGATATTAGGACTACAAACTGGCGAGCTTTTGCAGCCTTCCTCAGCCTCACCCCTGAGCGCATCATCACTGTTCTGCAGTTGCCATGGCGCCCTAGCAGCAGCCTAAGCAGAGAGCTCCTGTACATTTTGTAAATATTGAGGTAATTAGTTATCTTATGGCATGTTTTTTAACCAACACTTTGTTTTAAAGAATTACCAATTAATCTATCTAATGAATGTACTTTAATCAGAATCCACCACAGCGTTAAGACAAGCTGGCAAGGAATGTGTTTGTTTGGCTAGCTAGCTATTTACCTGTTTTGATTTCAATGCCAACAGTGTCTATGTGTTGAGGATGGAAAGAAGCAGAAAGCAATATGGCAGAGGTGTGCAATAATGACGATCGTAGGGAGGTCAAAGTTACAAGGCTGTGCTTGATTTAACATTGAAATGTGGTGTGCTTTCTGGGGCCACATAATTACCGTAGCAGCATCCAATGGGTGCTTCGTTTTGGTAGTGGTGAATGAGTGGCTAGCTAGCTCCCTACTAAGTCCATGGACCTTTGTGGCTAAACTAAAACATAATCTGACAGTTCTACTACGGAAAAGCCAGGAACGGCGAGACACGTTGATGAGACCGCACTGCCTGCCTCCAGACTCTCCCCCTGTTAGACCACCTCCCTCAGATGACCACTCAAGTCATGAACTTTCTAGTAACTGTCCATCCCCTTATGTTGTTTTTCTAAATTACTTGTAATTTTGTGCTTTGAGATTCATTGAAAAGTTAAGTTGAATAAATTATTAATCACTGTCTCAGTAGCTTTCCCTCTAAAGCAAATGTATTGTAGTGACCCACACAGACAGCTGTGTGTTATGTGTTAGGTTATTAGTTGGTTGTGTTGTACTTACCAGTACCCAGTGTTCGCGGGGTCCGACATGCCAATCAACCTGCTATCTGCCAATCACGGGAATGCCTGGAGTGTTCTGGAGCCGGGCTTCCAGGTGGTTGGCGGAGTGGCGTGGAGGGGGGTTGGGCAGGGGGATGGAGCATTTGAAGTTCAGACCAGGTTTAACCATTGTTCTCTCTCTTAAGTCTGGCCTTCACAAGCGAAGGTCACGGTTGTTTTATAGGGTATCCTTCATTTATTTGGGGTGGGCTACGGCCAAACAGTAGCCTGTGAGAAGTTGGGTTAATAAACCGTAAATTCGTCAACTCAATCCTCTGTCTGGACAATTGTTATTTTATGATCTAGTCAGGTCATTACAGTATTATAAGAAGTTAGTAGCCAATGTTTTGCTCCAGCTGAGGTAGGCTCTGTTTAACATTAGCTTTGTACTTCATCCATCTATCTAATATTAGCCAGAGCCCTTCAACTTTACTGCAATATAAGTCTGCCGGCCGACATTTATCTATAAGCGACTACTTACCAGGTGTGCGTGCACTTACTCTCAGAATGAGTCCGTTTTTGTTTGGGGGATGTCTTTAGACACTGCAGGCGTTGCGGGACTGTTTTAAAATGCTGGCGTCTAGTCGAACTCGGCTAGGCAAACCGAACAATCCTACAATTCTGCACAGTTCTTTCAGCATCAGTATATTACGATGTAGAACAACTGGGTTTAAAATAGTACAATGGCCAGTAAAATGTTTATCTGCGAGAATTTGACAAACTACCTAAATAGGAAATTAGAATAACTATAGATGGACTAACACAAAACCTATTGAGTAAGGCCTGGTTTGGGTCTGTTCATCAGCCAAAGAGGAATTATAATATCCGTCTGTGGCTAAAACTCACATGAGGAAAAATTGCTTATGTTGGTATGGATAAATAAGACTCAGCAAAATACCCAAATGAAGCCGCCGTGGACAGCACACTGTAAAAAGTAATTAGTTCAACTAACACTTTTGTTTTGTGGTGGACTCCCGTTGCCTAGAACCATTTGAGTAACCCAACTCAAAGTGTTGCAGTTGTAACGTCCGGGTGAGTGATGAGTGAGGAGTCAAATGTAGAGAGCGAAGTGAACGGGAAAAACGCTTTAATGTCCTTCAAAAGGTAACAGATCCAAACATGGGTGAATGCCCTAAAACACTGGCGCTAAACAAACCCAAAACCTAGTTACAAACACTGGACAGCGAAAACCCAAAACAAACACGATACATCACCAAACGTAACAAACCAACAAGCCCGCACAAACACCAGCGGGCAAAACTAACTTTTATTTATTTTATTTTATTTTACCTTTATTTAACCAGGCAAGTCAGTTAAGAACATATTCTTATTTTCAATGACGGCCTGGGAACAGTGGGTTAACTGCCTGTTCAAGGGCAGAACGACAGATTTGTAACTTGTCAGCTCGGGGGGTTTGAACTCGCAACCTTCCGGTTACTAGTCCAACGCTCTAACCACTAGGCTACGCTGCCGCCCTACTTAAATAACACCCATCCCAAAACCCTAACAAGGAACAGGTGAAAACAATTAGACAAAAACAAACGAAAAGGAAAAAGGGATTGGTGGCAGCTAATAGCCCGGCGATGACGACTGCCGAGCGCTACCTGAGCAGGAAGGAGAGCCACCTTCGGTGGTATTCGTGACAGTACCCCCCCTGACGCGCGGCTCACCGCAGCTGGCTGTCACCGGCCTCGGGGACGACCCGTTGGGCGAGGCACAGGGCGATCCGGATGGAGGCGACGGAACTCCCTTAGTATAGTGGGATCCAATATATCCCCCACCGTGACCCAGCACCTCTCCTCCAGAGGTGCTGGATGCCAGAACCGGCTGGTACCCCAACATGCACTCAAACGGTGACATGTTGGTAGAGGAGTGGCTTAGTGAGTTCTGGGCCATTTCTGCGCAGGGGATGTATCTCGCCCACTCCCCTGGCCGGTCCTGGCAATACGACCACAGAAACCTACCCACCTCCTGGTTCACTCTCTCCACCTGCCCATTACTCTCCGGGTGATAACCCGAGGTCAGGCTGACCGAGAACCCGAGCCTCTCCATAAACGCCTTCCATACTCTGGACGTAAAATGGGGACCCCGATCAGAAACGATATCCTCGGGCACCCCGTAGTGCCGAAAGACATGGGTGGAATAGTGCCTCCGCAGTCTGCAGGGCTGTAGGAAGACCGGGCAACGGGATAAGACGGCAGGACATAGAGAACCGATCCACAACGACCAGGATCGTCGTGTTCCCCTGAGACAGGGGAAGATCCGTAAGAAAATCCACCGATAGATGGGACCACGGCCATTGTGGGACGGGCAGGGGTTGTAATTTCCCTCGTGGCAAATGCCTAGGAGCCTTACTCTGAGCCTTACTCTGAGCACATGCCGAAGAGGAGGAGACATAGAATCGCACGTCTCTCACCATGGTAGGCCACCAGTACTTCCCTCTAAGACTTTGCACCGTCCTCAAAATACCCGGGTGACCTGATGAGGATAGACTATGTGATCACGAACAGCAAGCGGCACGTACCTACTACCCTCCGGGCACTGTGGAGGCGCAGGTTCCTCCCTTAGTGCCCGCTCGATGTCCGTGTCCACCTCCCATACTACCGGTGCTACCAGCTTGGCAGCCGGAATGATGGGAGTAGGATCGATGGACCGGTCATCAGTGTCGTATAGGTGGGACAGCGCGTCGGCCTTAGTATTGAGGGAACCTGGTCGATACGAGATTGTATTACGAAATTGGGTGAAATACATGGCCCACCTTGCCTGACGAGGATTCAGTCTCCTAGCTGATATACTCAAGGTTACGGTGGTCAGTCCAGATGACAAAATGGTGCTTAGCCCCCTCAAGCCAGTGTCTCCACACCTTCAGAGCCTTAACCATGGCCAACAACTCCCTATCCCCCACATGATAATTCCGCTCCGCTGGCCCGAGCTTCTTTGGGAAAAAAGCACAGGGCGGAGCTTCGGTGGCGTACCCGAGCGCTGGGAGAGCACAGCTCCAACCCCAGCCTTGGCTGCGTCCACTTCAACTATTAATGCAAAAGAAGGGTCCGGATGCGCGAACACTGGCGCGTCGGTGAACAGCGCCTTCAAATGACCGAACGCTCCGTCCACCTCTGCTGACCACTGCAAACGCACCGGCCCCCCCTTCAGCAGTGAGGTAAAAGGGGCCGCCACCTGGCCAAAGCCCCAGATAAACCTCCGGTAGTAATTGGCAAACCCTAAGAACCGCTGCACCTCCTTTACCGTGGTGGGAGTCGGCCAATGACGCACGGCCTTGACACGGTCACCCTCCATTACCTCCCCCGAGGTGGAAATGCAATAACCCAGGAAGGAAACGGCTCGTTTGGAAAATTCACATTTCTCTGCCTTCACATAAAGGTCATGCTCCAGCAGTCGCCCAAGAACCTTGCGCACCAGAGACACATGCTCGGCGCGTGTAGTGGAGTAGATCAAGATGTCCTCAATATACACCACTACACCCTGTCCGTGCAGGTCTCTGAGAATCTCATCAACGAAGGATTGAAAGATGGCTGGAGCATTCTTTAACCCGTACGGCATGAAGAGGTACTCATAATGGCCAGATGTGGTACTAAATGCGGTTTTCCACTCATCTCCCTCCCGAATACACACCAGATTATACGCGCTCCTGAGGTCCAGTTTCGTGAAAAATCACGCCCCGTGAAATGATTCCACCGCTGTAGCGATGAGAGGTAGTGGGTAACTAAAACCCAGAGTGATGGAATTTAGACCTCGATAATCAATACACGGACGCAAACCACCCTCCTTTTTCTTCACGAAAAATAAACTTGAGGAGACGGGTGACATGGAAGGCCGAATGTACCCCTGTCCCAGAGCCTCCGTGACATATGTCTCCATAGCCAACGTCTCCTCCTGGGACAATGGATACACGTGACTCCTGGGGAGTGCAGCGTTTACCTGGAGGTTTATCACACAATCACCCTGTCGATGGGGTGGTAATAGGGTCACCTTCTTCTTACTGAAGGTGATAGCCAAATCGGCAAGCTCAGCAGGAATGCACAGGTGTTTAGGAGTTTCCATCGGTGCGACAACGGTGGAGAGTTCAGACCAGGTTTCCACCGTTGTCGCAACGATGGACACTACTAAACACCTGCCTGAACACTCATCAGACCACCCCTGGAGAGCTCCCTGTCTCCACAAAATTTTAGGATTGTGAATAGCCAGCCATGGAATCCCCAGTACCACCGGAAATGCAGGTGAATCGATAAGGAACAGACTAATCCGTTCCTTATGATCCCCCTGTGTAATCATCTCCAGAAGAATTGTGGCCTCCCTGACCAGCCCTGACCCTAACGGTTGACTATCTAAGGAGTGCACGGGGAAGGGGGTGTCTAACGGAATCCTCAACCTCTGAGCGAGTCCACGATCTATAAAATTCCCCGCTGCGCCTGAATCAACTAGTGCCTTATGCTGGAGAGAAGGGAAAAATTTAAGGAAACAGATTAACAAAAACATGTGTCCAACAGGAAGCTCTGGGAGAGTGTGGTGCTGACTCACCTGGGGTGACCGAGGAGTGTTCCGCCTGCCCTCTCGACTCCCAGAAGGACTCCTCCAGCACCGACTGGAAGTGTGCCCTCTCCGGCCACAATGGGTACAGGAGGAGCCTCCTTCTCCGGTCTCCCTAGACGCAGACCCTCCTAGCTCCATCGGGATGGGAACGGGGGGCAGGTGGTGGAACTGATAGGACCCTTTCAGAACGTCCGCGAGCAGCCAGCAGATGGTCTAGCCGGATAGACATGTCGATCAGCTCATCCAAGCTAAGCGTAGTGTCCCGACAAGCCAGCTCCCTGCGGACGTCCTCTCTTAGGCTACACCTGTAATGGTCTATCAGGGCCCTGTCGTTCCACCCAGCTCCAGCGGCCAAAGTCCGGAAATCCAGCGCAAAGTCCTGTGCACTCCTCGTCCCCTGGCGGAGATGGAACAACCTCTCACCAGCGCGAAGTCGTCCGCACTCCTCGTCCCCTGGCGGAGATGGAACAACCTCTCACCCGGCGGGTGAACTCCAGGTAGTCGCCCCTCGCTGAGTCGGGCCCGTTCCAGACGGCGATGGCCCACTCCAGGGCCCTACCCGTCAGGCAGGAGACGAGGACACTCACGCTCTCCTCGTCCGAGGGAGCAGACCGAACGGTGGCCAGGTAGAGCTCTAGTTGTAGCAGAAATCCCTGGCACCCCGCCGCCGCTCCATCGTACTCCCTTGGAGGCGTGATGCGCAGAGCGCTGGCACCAGATCCCGCTGGAAGAGATGGTAGAGTTGCTGGTGGGAGGGTAGGTGGGGTAGTAGGGAGACCACTCCTCTCCCAACGGTCCATCCTCTCCATCATTTGATCCATTGCTGATCCGATGCGATGGAGGATGGACGTATGATGAAGGACTCTCTCCTCCATCGTGAGGAGAGGGGTGGTCGCTGCTCCTGCTGACTCCATCTGGTGTTGCGGGATTCTGTAACGTCGGGTGAGTGAGGAATGAGGAGTCAAATGCAGAGGGCGAAGTGAACGGGAAAAACAATTTAATGTCCTTCAAAACGTAACAGGTCCAAACATGGGTGAATGCCCTAAAACACTGGCGCTAAACAAACCCAAAACCTAGTTTCAAACACTGGACAGCGAAAACCCAAAACAAACACGATACATCACCAAACGTAACAAACCAACAAACCCGCACAAACACCAGCGGGCAAAACGAACTTAAATAACACCCATCCCAAAACCCCAACAAGGAACAGGTGAAAACAATTAGACAAAAACAAACGAAAAGGAAAAAGGGATCAGTGGCAGCTAATAGACCGGCGACGACGACCGCCGAGCGCCACCCGAACAGGAAGGAGAGCCACCTTCGGTGGTATTCGTGACAGCAGTGTTCAATACTTAAAGTAATAAAGTGACATCCCCACCCATATGGTTATCTTTTTAAGGTGTAAATACTATTAACTTTTTGACACTAAATTGCATGAAGTATTCTGAACTATAACAATGTATTTTTTTAGTGAACATAAAAATGCAGGGTCCCTTCTACGTCAATATATATTTTTTGAAGTTTAATTAGTTTTGATTTATAATTATCAGTGGTCGTGTCTTAATGTTTAATGTTGTTTAATGTATTTGACAATATCTAATTTTATCCCACCTTAGGAGGCATTGTTGAGCACATTGGTCATTCCTCTAACAGTAACTGGAGGTAGAACTGTAAGCATTAACCCCTGTTATTAAGAGTGGTGACTATAACTTTGTTGATTGTGGTAATGGCTTGTCTCATTGTTGAACATCAATTTGCCAGATGGTTTTGATATCTGTTCATCATGATCAATTACACCTCATAGCACAGCAAAATGTGTAATACTATCTTAGAAATATAATTTTCTTTCTTCAAGTATGCATACAACATTGTGAAAAAGTATCATTAAGTCTACACATTTTTAATTACCCACAATCCTCTAAAAACATAGGTACGTGGTGCTATTAAGTATTCATAACTTGCAAAAACCTAATAATTCTATATCAGCACAAACACAGATGAATCAAGTGTTTTTACTCAAATATCAATACGTGTGAATACTACTTTATAATTTTAAGTAAAGGCATAAAACAGCAAAACAAGTAAGAAAAACATATAAAAAACATTTGACTTTAAAATGTTAAATAAACTTCAAGAACTTTGGATTAGCAGAACACAAATATAGTTATAGTTTCTCAATAACCTAATATTTGTTAACAGTACTCAAACATGAAGTAATAAGAAATCTTATTGACATACAGTATGAGTTAGGACCACTTTTGTGATTTGAGTTCTACTGACCGTTGGAGATGTTTGAGTAGACACTACTCAATTTCTTTAAGTTAGGCAATTACTTTTTACATTGCAGTTGTCAAAGCAGTTTGACCCGTTTCCAAGGAATGTAACAAACTTGACATGAAAAATGTGCAGCAGTATTCAACAGTGTTTTATAGGCTTGAGGCTGATAATGAAATTCCTCTCTAATGTATTTATGGAAGTAGTTTACAACAGCTAGAATTAATCATGTGATTTACACACAATGCTGTGTTAAGTGACCGTCACCATTAAAATAAACCCTTTCATGCTCAGATAAAAGCCCTGTCACTTTTATGAATGCCACTAAGAGACTCCCTTTAAAACTGTTTCCAAGAAAATATTATTTCATATGTATTGGATTGATTTTACGATTATTACACTGTTACTATAACCTCGCACCAAGCTGTTGTCACTGCAGTACTGCAGCTCCCCATGTCTCTTAGACAGCAAACTAACGAATCAGGTCATACAGGCTCATCAAAACATCCCTAAAAGTCTGTCCACTTTGTCATGGCAGATATAAGAAGTATTAGATAATAAGTATATTATACTATACTATATCCATATGCACTACAAAATAAGTTGGTATTTTATTTATTTTGTATAAAACAAACCACAACACAAATATTCAATACAAATACAGTATTTACAGATTCAATACACAAAACAGTACATCTTTAAGACTTTTCACCAAATGAACAGACATTTTTTTCGCCATAGTTTGTTATGAATGATTATTGTCCTGGAATATACAGCTATATACAAGTGTAAATAACGGATTTTATTTTCACAGTAAAACAGAAAAAACTGATATAGTTTTGCCCACCCAAGTGGAGAGTTTCTGTGGAGAGTTTCTGTGTTGAGCTGGCAACGGGATAGGTGCCCTCATATCAACTATGGATCTTGTAAATCATCAATACAGCTATGAGCACAATGATTTAACAAAGACTAGAAACACAGTAGAGCATGACACTTGGTTAAAAACTTCCTGTCAAAAATGCTATATCACTTCAGAGATCCACCAACTGTCACAGAACAGCAGAGGTCAAATGGCAAAGATGGTGTAGCTTAAGGTTCAGAGGTCACGAAATAAAGAAGTATTTTAGACTGTAGAGTCAGAGTGAAGTCTTTTGTTTCTGAACAGTGTCTGGGAAAGAGTAGGCAGGGCTTACAGTGGCCAGGAAATCCAGGCATGGCTCAAAGTGGGCAAGAGATCTGTTGGAGATAACTGGTCGTGTTGTTGTTCAGTGTGTTGTTCAGAGCCCAATGGTCGGCGTAAGAGACGAGATCTTCAGCCATTGGCAGGCCTGGGCTCAGTTCTGTGTATAACCGCAGCTCTATTTCCGACCCTATATGGCAAACAAAACAAAGCTGGTCAGTGATGCAAGAGAAGCACAGCTGAATGAATTTACAGATTTCCTCTATGTTGTGCAATGTTGAGAGCAGTCTTGTTAGAGGATTTTGATGTAATGAAGAAAAAAAACTGAAACTTAGGCTCCGGTGTAATCATTCAGCGCTTATCTCTGCCATCTGTTTACCTTACATGCATTATTATGTTTCACACCTTATAAATATGAGAAGGAAATTCTATTGACTGAAATACGTTCCTCAATCGTCTGACACACATACATTTTTTTTCTCAAATATGTTTCTAAAGGTCCTTGGATTCCATCAGTTTTATTTTCCTGTTGTAGTCTTTCATTTTGACTAGCAAATGTTTCACAAAGACAATACATGCAGACATGATGAAACCCCGCTGTTGAATACTACAGTATAACAAACAGTCAGATTCCCTCTAGCATCATTTACCTGAGTTATCACTCCATTGGCTCTCTGGACTGTGGTTAGACTCTGCAGTGTTGTATGACTCTACTGTAGCTACTTCATTGCTCAGGAACCCCTTGCTGTTTACACTGCCTGGCAGCTCCAATTGCTCCAATTGCTCCCAATGCTGTGCAATCTGAAAGAGCAAAACACAGGGGATGAGCCTGGTTGCATTTTTGCTTGGTTTAACTGTGTTAGAATTTGTTGTATTCAATGCAGAATACCTGGTAAACGTGGGTATTCCTGATAATGAAAAAAGCACACTGAACATGTACTGGTAGAGACAAACTTACCTCAATAAGTGTTTCTTCGTTGAAATCTTCATAGTCTGTAAAGTTGAAGGAAAATTGACATGAGCATTGCGCAAACCTCAATTACATTTGCAGCCCACACTCACACACATAGTTGAATCAAACCCAAGCATCCAGCAAGCTTAATCTTACCTGTGGAGTGATCCGGTGACACTTGGAAAGACGAGTAGTAGTTGATGCTGTCTGGTCCTATTTCCACAGAGGTGATAAAGTCTGGAACATCAGGGTCATTGACAGAGCCACCAAGATATGACGCTGCTGTGATGGTCTCCCCTAGGTTGTCTGAGCTGTCGACTTTGTTCTCCTGTATCTTTCTGTCCTCCTGGAGGTGTGTGTTGATGTTGCGATCCTTGAGGCAATGGGTTGCACTGTTGTCCATTTCCTCTGTCTTGATCTTTAACCCCTAGAGGAGAAAACAGCAAAACATTAAATAAGATTGTAATATTCATCTCTGTTGTCACTGGTCTGAATACAGCCAGCTAAATATACATGCACCACTCTTTATTCAGCAGAGGGAAAACAGTACTACAAGTGATGATAAAGAGATTCTAAAGATTGTTGCAGTTAAAAAGTAATATAACCTTGTCATTTTTCTTTGCATCCTTTGCTTTTGACCTCTTGTTATTTGGCTTTGTGCTGACGTTCAGCATTTTGTAAACACGCACCGCTCCTGACCCTCTGTTGATGCTCTTGTCTTTCACCTCCTTGATGTCAGGAAGGGAGTTCATTGCACAGCGGAAATTAGCCTTCCATGTCTTAGGGTCTGGTGTAGTCTCGCCTTGTATGAATTTCCCTGCATCAACAGACAAGTAAATATCATTGTTATTACGATGCAGAAAGTAGATTGAAAAACCCTAAGGTGCTGAAGTGCATATTGTTCATCTAGCAAAAATCCATTATTATAAGAGGGGCTATTCCACACAGGTAGTCTACGTATGTGTAATTTGCTCACCTGTGTGCATGGCCCATTGCTTGAATAGACAGGCATCCCTGTTCAGGTCCCATCCATGACGTGCAGCATGCTTCCATGGGATGGAGAATATCTTCTTGTCCTGGACAAAACCACAAAGAAATGGGTTTCAAATTAGTGCCCCCTATCTCTCACCCCAGCGTCTCCTGTACATGCTTAGTGGTTATTTATTTTTTAATTTCTTTGTTTAACCTTTATTTAACTAGGCAAGTCAGTTAAGAACAAATTCTTATTTACAATGACGAGTAGTCCTGTTCATGGATAATAGTACATTTACATTTACATTTAAGTCATTTAGCAGACGCTCTTATCCAGAGCGACTTACAAATTGTACTAAATAGTACTAAATATGTTGTGTGACGTCAATACCTCGACTGAGCTCTCTTCATACAATGACAGTGTCTTTGTAGATAAAGGAAAAATCATTAGATGAGTTTGACGAGCAGGAAAGTCTTACCTTGTCCACCCACACCAATCCACTGATGGAGTTGGACTCAATCTTATCCTCCAGCCAAGGCCTCATTCTCATCCTAGACACAGGCATGGTTCCTGGGAGATCAAGGAGAAGAGATAAACTTAGTTTTAGGCACATGGCATTTGGGGTAGATTTACAAGCACGTCACTCCCACCCACTACCCTGCTCAGTTAGTGCAGATGTTTAGTGCGCTCAGTGAAGTTCATTACCAGGAAGTGTGATGTAGCTACTATGACCATTGCCAACAACTGGCAAATTACTTGGGAAATATGTGCAAATCAGTGAAAGACAGCAGTCCTACTAGTATGTCTATCATGTGCATTTTAGGACTACATTGACATTATTTTAAAGTGTTCTAATTATTTTATTCAAGCAGATGCACGGTTATACTATACAGTGGTATAAAGTACTTGAGTAAAAATACTTTAAAGTAGTACTTAAGTAGTTATTTTGGTGTATCTTTACTATTTATATATATATTTTTCTTAACTTTTACTTTACTATATCTCTAAAGGAAATAATATACTTTTTACTCCATACATTTTCTGTGTTTACATTTTGATCGCTTAGCAGCACAGGATATGTCTCTGATCTGGCGGACTTGCTAAACACGTTTGTAAAGATGCGAATGAGTGTTGGAGTGGCTATTCATAAATAAATAAAAAACAATATAATGGTGCCATATGGTTTATAAGGAATTTGAAATGATTTATACTTGTACTTTTGATACTACTCAAGTAGTATTTTATTGGGTAACTCTTTACTTGGTCATTTTCTATTAAGGTCTCTTTACTTTTAGTCAAGTATGACATTTGGGTACTTTTTCCGCCACTGATGCTATATCGCTATTTATGTTGCATTCGAGGTTAAAGGGAGCGGGTTCTATAGCTCTTGAAAAGAACGAACAGACTTATTCAACCACGCACACTTTAATCGTGCACTGAACAAGCGCATGCATATTTTGACCAATCCATTACAGTGCCTCTAAATTAGTGTTGCAACCTTGACCCACTAAAACTTGCAACTTTATATTTTAACTAGAACTCTTGAAATGTCATAAATATACTACTGAAAAACTGCATTAATTATAACTGCATTGTTCCATGTCTCGTTAAATTCACAAATGAGCGCACCGCGCACGCCACTTTGCTTCTAGCTTCGTGTCAAGCGTAAATAAGATCTGTCAATGTGTGGAATATATGTGCCCAATGACAAAACACACGCTGCTGCACACATGGAAAAACAAATCCCAGTCAATTGAATAGAAAATAGCATATACTATAAATTACAAGTATATCTGCTATAAATATGTACAAAGAGCACTCGCACAAACACAACGTTTCCACGTAGCCCAGTGCATGCAATAATAAAATAAAACCACTTACAGCTACAATATGATGTTGCTTAATCCCGGTGATTTGTAATTGAGCCTAAAAGCAAGTATTTCCTTTTGTGAAGATGGAGCGGGAAGTTATTCCTCTGTGATTCCTTGGAACGTTTATATCCACCCAGGTCTTCCTTTACAGTGTGTACAATCTACTGAAGGAAACTGGTTTTTATATAAAGTGGGTGGGATTTCCCCAATATAGTATCATGCACACTCTTCATTGGTGGGGGCGACAGTTTGGGCAGCAGTCCGCATCTGCGCTGAGGCAGAACTGCACATACAGGCGCGCTCAAACTTCAGGCAACATGATTTCCGAGAAATCATGCTGTTGTGAGAGATAAGGTGTGACGAGGAAGTCTTGAGCATAGCCAATAAACGAATATATTGCAGGATGTCATAAGGTGTATGCACCAATTTGTAAGTCGCTCTGGATAAGAGCGTCTGCTAAATGACTTAAATGTAAATGTAATGATCCTGCATGTAGCATGATCATGACGTATCAATTTACAATATATTGGCTCAGTGAAGTAATCATTCCACATGTATTCCCGCCAATTGTCCTAAATAAATACACATAATTAGATAATAAGATTGCACTATTGGGTGAGTGGCCTATGCATTTTCTGTTATCGATGCAATTATGTCCCGCAAAGCATCAAACAGCCAAAATCCAGGCAAACCCTTCAGAATAAATTGAAGTCGAGTCGCGCTTTTCCGGGAAATGGTGTAGTTATTCAAGTCAACGACAGGGGCAGTCTTGACTCTCCAGTTGATACAGAGTTGTGTCACAGACTCCATTTTTTTTTTTTCCCCCTTTTTTAAAAATTATTATTATTTTTTTATTAACAACAAATCAATACATAAAGCACATGAGGGAACACAAGCATACATAGATTACATCAATGGACAATCGAGCTAGGGGGTACAATATCACATTACAATTACACAAGGACCTTAAGGGACATGCATATACTTACAATTCTAACGGCTTTTTTGTTAGTAGAGCATTTAACCGTCTTAAAATACAGTTCAATTTATTTTTGTAGGATACGAAAATGTGGTTTTCTGTTTGTAAATTTACATTTGTGTATATGAAATTTGGCCAAAAGAATAATGAAATTAATTACATAAAAATGATTCCGCTTATTTCTATTGTATGTAAAGAATCCAAACAGTACATCTCTCCACAATAGTGTAAAATCTTCATAAATGTGTTTAATTATAAACCTACTGATGTCTTGCCACAGTTTTCTTACATGCATACAATGCCAAAAAAGATGCACAACTGTTTCTGGGTGGTCATTACAAAAGGAGCAATTTGAGTTGATGTTTTCCTTAAACTTCTTCATATAGTGGTTGGCAGGATAATATTTATGAATAATTTTAAAGGAAACTTCCTTAATTTTGTTAACAAGTAGGTATGTTTGTGGCAACATCCAAACTTTTTTCCAACAGATATTATCAATAAATCCATTCCAATAAGGCATGACATAAGGTATAGATACAACATCCTGCTGAAACAAGGATCGTATCGCTCTGTTGTTGAATGGACCAAAAGAGAAACAAATCTTTCCTACTGATGAGTCAACAGGGTCAATAGAAGGTAGGCTCTGAGGGTCAGGTCTTGACATGTTCCTGAATAACATAGCAACACCTGAGGGAATGGCATCTAAAACAATTGCAAAATCTTTAGGTGTTACAGGGACCTTGTAAAGTGATAAGAATTCTTTATAACTGAGTAAAAGACCCTCTGCATTTACCAGTTGGCTCACCAATAGGATATTATTTCTGAACCAATATTCTAAAAACAGAGAGGTATTTTTATACAATATATCCCGATTATTCCATATATAATATCTGTGTGGAGAAAAATTGTGTTTATAAATTAAGGACCATGACAAGAAAACCTGCCGATGAAAAGCAGAAAGTTTCACTGGAACTTTGTCAATATTATAATTGCAAAACAACATGAAGTTAAGGCCACCAAAAGTAGAGAAGACATGATGAGGAATAAAATTCCAGATAGAAGTGGGTCTTCTTAGGAATTGTTTTATCCAATTGATCTTGAAAGTATTATTTAAAGTAGTAAAATACAGAAAATTCAGTCCACCATTCTCATAAGTTTTCATTACAACAGTTTTCCTAATGTAATGGGTACGGTTTCTCCAAAGAAAGTTGAAAAGCATCTAGTCTATCTCCTTGCTTATTTTACGGTCAAGATATAAAGATAGAGCACCATATGTTAGTCTAGAGATACCTTCAGCCTTGGTTATTAGGACTCTACCTTTTAAAGATAAGTCCCTCTGTAGCCATTGATTTAGTTTCTTCTGGGTTATTTTAATAAGAGGGTTAAAATTTAGTAAGCCTCTAGACTTCTGATCCTTTGTAATGGTTATGCCTAAATATGTAAGTTCTTCTTTTACTGGAATACACACAGACTCCAGTTCAGACTTCATGTAAGTCACTGCTGACGACAGTGTGTTTCTTGTTTACGTAAGATAAACAAACAGGGGTGGACTGGCCACTCGTTAGCAAGGCCCACCCAATCAGATTTAGAAAAAAAATATTCAAATGTCAGACTTGAAGAAATACAACAGATTACCTGGAATGATATTCACTATCACAGGATGGTTTTGACAAAAATAACTAACTGAAAGCCACCCCAACAAGCCACAAATATGACTGCAGTGAGGCATATGCCACTGAATGTTTCATTTGTTAATTTAGCAAACAAGATGTATCATAATCCAGTGCCATTTTCACAGTCAACACACCTACATTTTAGCTTTAGTTAGCTTTAAAATGCTAAATGTTCTCTCAGCCTCATGGCAAAATGTGTAGAATAACATGAGATTAGCAATAAAACTGCACATTTTTCTCTGCCCCATGTCAAAATATGTAAAATTGCAGGTAGTTAGTTTCTTTGAGGGGACCACAGTATTTTACCTAGCTAACATTAGCATTGCTAGCTATTTTTGATGAACTTCGCTAGTAAAATAAATATTTACATCTCTTGTCAATATGGCTACATCATAATATGGCAAAGATGTTTACGACAAATGATTTGCCTACTTTAGCAATGTCATCGGATTTCCATGCCACTCTAAGTTAGTGTAATTTAGACTAAACAAATATCACGAATATCCGGTCAAAAGTTTTAGAACAACTACTCATTCAAGGGTTTTTCTTTATTTTTACTATTTTCTACGTTGTAGAATAATAGTGTAGACATCAAAACTATGAAATAACACATATGGAATCATGTAGTAACCAAAAAAGTGTTAAATGAATCAAAATATATTTGAGATTTGAGATTTTTCAAATAGCCACCCTTTGCCTTGATGACAGCTTTGCACACTCTTGGAATTCTCTCAACCAGTTTCATGAGGTAATCACCTGGAATGCATTTCAATTAACAGGTGTGCCTTCTTAAAGTTAATTTGTGGAATTTCTTTCCTTAATCCATTTGAGCCAATTAGTTGTTTTGGTAGGGGGGGGTATACATAAGATAGCCCTATTTGGTAAAAGGCCAAAGTCCATATTATGGTAAGAACAGCTAAAATAAACAAAGAGAAACGACAGTCCATCATTTAAGACATGAAGGTCAGTCAATACGGAACATTTCAGGACGTTCAAAGTTTCTTCAAGTGCAGTCGCAAAAAAAACATCAAGCACTATGATGAACTGGCTCTCATGAGGACCGCAAAAGGAATGGAAGTCCCTGCTGCATAGGGTAAGTTCATTAGAGTTACCAGCTTCAGAATTGCAGCCCAAATAATTGTTTCACAGAGTTCAAGTAACAGACACATCTCAACATCAACTGTTCAGAGGAGACTGTGTGAATCAGGCCTTCATATTCAAATTGCTGTAAAGAAACCACTACTAAAGACTTGCTTGGGCCAAGAAGCAATGGACATTAGACCAGTGGAAATCTGGAGTCCAAATGTGAGACTTTTGCTTCCAACTGCCGTGTCTTTGTGAGATGCGGTGTGGGTGAATGAATGATCTCTGCATGTGTATTTCCCACCTTAAAGCATGGAGGAGGAGTTGTTATGGTGTGGCGGTGCTTTGCTGGTGACACTGTCTGATTTATCTAGAATTCAAGGCACACTTAACCAGCATGGCTACCACAGCATTCTGTAGCAATACGCCATCCCATCTGGTTTGTGGTTAGTGGGACTATCATTTGTCTTTCAACAGGACAATGACAACAAAACATACCTCTAGGCTGTGTAAGGGCTATTTGACCAAGAAGGAGAGTGATGGAGTGCTATATCAGATGACCTGGCCTCCACAATCCCCCAATCCCAACCAATTTGAGATGGTTTGGGATGAGTCAGACCGCAGAGTTAAGGAAAAGCAGCCAACAAGTGGGAACTCCTTCAAGACTGTTGGAATAGCATTCCAGGTGAAGCTGGTTGAGAGAATGCCAAGAGTGTGCAAAGCTGTCATCAATGCAAAGGGTGGCAATTTGAAGAATCTCAAATATAAAATACTTTGATTTGTTTAACATTTTTTGGGTTACTACATGATTCCATATGTGTTGTAGATGTACAATGTAGAAAATAGTAAAAATAAAGAAACTCACTCTGAGTATGAGCTCTAAAACTTGTGACCGGTAGTGTATGTCTAGAATGATTTATTTCAGCTTTTGTTTCTTTCATCACATTCCCAGTGGGTCAGAAGTTTACATACACTCAATTAGTATTTGGTAGCATTGCCTTTAAATTGTTTAACTTGGGTCAAACGTAAGTTGGGTGAACGTTGGCCCATTCCTCCTGACAGAGCTGGTGTAACTGAGACAGGTTTGTAGGCCTCCTTGCTTGCACATGCTTTTTCAGTTCTGCCCAGAAATGTTCTATAGGATTGAGGTCAGGGCTTTGTTATGGCCACTCCAATACCTTGACTTTGTTGTCCTTGAGCCATTTTGCCACAACTTTGGAAGTATGCTTGGGTCATTGTCCATTTGGAAGACCCATTTGAGACCAAGCTTTAACTTCCTGACGGATGTCTTGAGATGTTGCTTCAATATATCCACATAATTTTCTTCCCTCATGATGCCATTTATTTTGTGAAGTCCACCAGTCCCTCCTGCAGCAAAACACCCCCACAACATGATGCTGCCAGCCCCGTGCTTCACGGTTGGGATGGTGTTCTTTGGCTTGTAAGCATCCCCCTTTTTCTTCTAAACATAACGATGGTCATTATGGCCAAAAAGTACAATCTTTGTCCCAATGTGCAGTTGCAAACCGTAGTCTGGCGTTTTTATGGTGATTTTGGAGCAGTGGCTTCTTCTATGCTGAGCGGCCTTTCAGGTTATGTCGATATAGGACCCGTTTTACTGTGGATATAGATACTTTTGTACCTTTTTCCTCCAGCATCTTCACAAGGTCCTTTGCTGTTTTTCTGGGATTGATTTGCACTTTTCGCTCCAAAGTACATTCATCTCTAGGAGACAGGACGCCTCTCTTTCCTGGGTGGTATGATGGCTGCGTGGTCCCCTGGTGTTTATACTTGCATACTATTGTTTGTACAGATGAACGTGGTACCTTCAGGCTTTCGGAAATTGCTCCCAAAGATGAACCAGACTTGTGGAGGTCTACAATTTTATTTCTGAGGTCTTGGCTGATTTATTTTGATTTTCCCATGATGTCAAGCAAAGAGGCACTGAGTTTGAAGGTAGGCCTTGAAATACATCCACAGGTACACCGCCAATTGACTCAAATGATGTCAATTAGCCAATCAGAAGCTTCTAAAGCCATGACATCATTTTCTGGAATTTTCCAGGCTGTTTAAAGGCACAGACAACTTAGTGTATGTAAACTTCTGACCAACTGGAATTGTGATACAGTGAATTATAAGTGAAATAATCTGTCTGTAAACAGTTGTTGATTTGTGTCATGCACAAAGTAGATGTCCTAACTGACTTGCCAGAACTATAGTTTGTTAACAAGAAATGTGTGGAGTGGTTGAAAAACGAGTTGTAATGACTCCAACCTAAGAGTATGTAAATTTCCGAGTTCAACTGTATATATACAGTATCAGTCAAAAGTTTGGACACACCTACTCATTCCAGGGTTCTTTTTTAAAACTATTTTCTAGATTGTAGAATAATATTGAAGACATCAACACATATGGAATCACGTAGTAACCGAAAAATCTTAATATATTTTATATTTGAGATTCTTCAAAGTAGCCACCCTCTTGATGACAGCTTTGCACATTCTTGGCATACTCTCAACCAGCTGCACCTGTAATGTTTTTACAACGGTCTTGAAGGAGTTCCCACATAGGCTGAGCACTTGTTGGCAGCTTTTCCTTCACTCTGCGGTCTGACTCATCCAAAACCATCTCAATTGGGTTGAGGTTATGTGATTGTGGAGGCCAGGTCATCTGATGCAGCACTCCATCACTCTCCTTCTTGGTCAAATAGCCCTTACACAGCCTGGAGGTGTGATGGGTCATTGTCCTGTTTAAAAACAATTGAATGACCAACAGTGTAACCAGCAAAGCACCCCCACACCATCACACCTTCTCCTCTTCTATGCTTCATGGTGGGAACCACACATGCAGAGATCATCCGTTCACCTACTCTGTGTCTCACAAGGACATGGCGGTTGGAACCAAAAAATTGTCTTTCTTGGTGTCCTTTAGTGGTGGTTTCTTTGTAGCAATTTGACAATGAAGGCCTGATTCACGCAATCTCCTCTGAACAGTTGATGTTGAGATGTGTCTGTTACTTGAACTCTGTGAAACATTTATTTGGGATGCAAATTCTCAGGCTGGTAACTATAATGAAATTATCCTTTGCAGCAGAGGGAACTCGGTCTTCCTTTCCTGTGGCAGACCTCTTGAGAGCCAGTTTCATCATAGTGCTTGATGGTTTTTGCGACTGCACTTGAAGAAACTGTCAAAGTTCTTGAAATGTTCTGTATTGACTGACCTTCATGTCTTAAAGTATTGATGGATTGTTATTTCTCTTTGTTCTTGCCATAATATGGACATGGTATTTTACCAAATAGGGCTCGTTAAACAGAGAACCCGTGCAAAACGCACGGAGGAACAAACAAAGTTCCGACTGTAAAGTCGTTCTTCGTTTGTCGAAAGAGAGTCGGACCGAAATGCAGCGTGGTTGTTACTCATGTTCTTTAATGAATGAAATGACGACACATGAAAATAACGTAATATACAAAATACAAAACAACAAACGGAACGTGAAACCTATTACAGCCTATCTGGTGAACACTACACAGAGACAGGAACAATCACCCACGAAATACAAAGCGAAACCAGGCTACCTAAATACGGTTCCCAATCAGAGACAACGAGAATCACCTGACTCTGATTGAGAACCGCCTCAGGCAGCCAAGCCTATACAACACCCCTAATCAGCCGCGATCCCAAATACTACAAACCCCAATACGAACAATACAATAACCCCATGTCACACCCTGGCCTGAACAAATAATTAAAGAAAACACAAAATACTAAGACCAAGGCGTGACAGAACCCCCCTAAGGTGCGGACTCCCGGAGGCACCTCAAAAACATAGGGAGGGTCCGGGTGGGTGTCTGTCCATGGTGGCGGTTCCGGCTCGGGACGTGGACCCCACTCCATTAATGTCCTAGTTCCTCCCCTTCGCGTCCTGGGATAATCCACCCTCGCCACCGACCATGGCCTAATAGTCCTCACCCAGAACCCCACAGAACTGAGGAGCAGCTCGGGACTGAGGGACACCTCGGGACTGAGGGGGCAGCTCGGGACTGAGGGGCAGCTCGAGACTGAGGGGCAGCCCGGAACTGAGGGGAAGCCCAGTACTGAGAGAAAGCCCAGTACTGAGAGGAAGCCCAGTACTGAGATGAAGCTCAGGCAGGTAGTAGGCTCCGGTAGATCCTGGCTGGCTGGCGGATCTGGAAGATTCTGGTTGACTAGCAGATCTGGAAGAGACTGGTTGACTGGCAGATCTGGAAGAGACTGGTTGACTGGCAGATCTGGAAGAGACTGGTTGACTGGCAGATCTGGAAGAATCTGGTTGACTGGCAGATCTAGAAGATCATGGCTGACTGGTGGATCTAACTGCTCTATGCAGACTGACAGCTCCTTGCAGACTGACAGCTCTGGCAGCTCCATGCAGGCTGACAGCTCCTTGCAGACTGGCAGCTCTTTGCAGACTGACAGCTCTGGCTGCTTCATGCAGACTGACAGCTCTGGCTGCTTCGAACAGACTGACAGCTTTGACTGCGTCATGCAGACTGACAGCTCTGACTGCTCCACGCAGGCTGACAGCACCCTGCAGACTGGCAGCTCTTTGCAGACTGACAGCTCTTTGCAGACTGACAGCTCTGGCTGCTTCATGCAGACTGACAGCACCTTGCAGACTGACAGCTCCCTGCAGACTGGCAGCTCAGGTTGCTCCGAATAGGCAGGAGGCTCCGGCAGCGCTGTAGAGGAGGAAGGCTCTGATAGCGCTGAACAGGCGGGAGACTCCGACAGCGCAGGGGGGAAGGAAGGCTCTGATAGCGCTGAACAGACAGGAGACTCCAGTAGCGCAGGAGGGAAGGAAGGCTCTGGCTGTGCTGAACAGGCGAGGCGCACAGAAGGCCTGGTGCGTGGTGCTGGAACTGGTGCTACAGGATTGAGGACACGCACAGGAAGCCTGGTGCGGGGAGCTGCTACCGGAGGACTGGTGTGTGGAGGTGGCTCTGGATAGACCTGACCGTGCAGGCGCACTGGAGCTCTTGAGCACCGAGCCTGCCCAAGCTTACCTGGCTCGATGCCCACTCTAGCCCGGCCAATAGGAAGGGCTGGTATGAACCGCACCGGGCTATGCACCCGCACTGGAAACACTGTGCGCTCCATAGCATAACACGGTGTCTGCCCGGTCTCTCTAGCCCACCGGTGAGCACAGGGAGTTTGCGCAGGTCTCCTACCTGGCATAGCCATACTTTCTCTGCGACCTCCCCCAATAAATATTTGGGGGTTACTTTCGGTTTTCGCTCTGCGCCGCCGTGTCTTTCTTTTCGACTCCATTCGCCTATAGCCCTCTTCGCACTGCTCTAGCGAATCCCAGGCGGGCTCCTGCACTCTCTCTGGGTCGGCCGCCCACCTGTCTATTTCTTCCCACGTCGTATACTCCATGCCATTGCTGTCCATAACGTCCTCCTTTTTCTGCTCCTGCTGTCGCTGCCTGTAACCACGCCACTCGGTCCGTGTGTGGTGGGTGATTCTGTAACGTCGTTCTTCGTTTGTCGAAAGAGAGTCGGACCGAAATGCAGCGTGGTTGTTACTCATGTTCTTTAATGAATGAAATGACGATACATGAAAATAACGTAATATACAAAATACAAAACAACAAACGGAACGTGAAACCTATTACAGCCTATCTGGTGAAACTACACAGAGACAGGAACAATCACCCATGAAATACAAAGCGAAACCAGGCTACCTAAATACGGTTCCCAATCAGAGACAACGAGAATCACCGGACTCTGATTGAGAACCGCCTCAGGCAGCCAAGCCTATACAACACCCCTAATCAGCCGCGATCCCAAATACTACAAACCCCAATACGAACAATACAATAACCCCATGTCACACCCTGGCCTGAACAAATAATTAAAGAAAACACAAAATACTAAGACCAAGGCGTGACACCGACACTCATACACTTTATGTAACTGTGAAAACAAATAACGGAAAATCCACCCAAGCACATCACAATAAAATACTCATCCAGCACAAACTTAAGCAGGCAACAGGTTACAATTATACACACAGAAATTAACGCAAAGGTGTGAACAGGAACCAAAGACAAAACAAACAGAAAGGGAAAAAGGGATCGGTGATGGCTAGTAGACCGGCAAAGCCGACCGCCGCCCGAACAGTGAGAGGAGCCACCTTCAGTAGAAGTCGTGACATGCACTACTTTATACCAGAGCCCTATAGACATTTGATCAAAAGTAGTGCACTACTTTCTCCCAGAGCCCTATGGACATTTGATCAAAAGTAGTGCACTACTTTATATCAGAGCCGTACAGACATTTGATCAAAAGTAGTGCACTATAAAGGAAATCGGGTACCATTTGGGATGCAAACAGTATTCATTCACCTGTGTGATCTGGTTGCCTGCCTTTGTTTAACATGTTTAAAGTGGCCATGTTTGTCTTATCTACGGAGGGAGGAGAAGAAGCGTGTGGCTGGTGGCACGACAGAACATGACAGATGGGAGGTCCTGACCATGACCCACTTGATACCACAATAGGGCAATTACGTCTCCCTTCCATGGATCCCTCCCCGGCTCCCTTAGGAGACTTCCTCCAAGAAGTTTTTTAGGTTGCTCAAAATGTGTCCTCTCAAAACATACAATAGGTACAATGAATTAATGAAATTTTATTTTCGTGTCAAATTGCCAATTGGCAACCCATCCCTTATGGGATTAATTGACACATAAACAACCATTACAATAATTCCCTATGGTAATTAAATGATAATTATTCTTCCAGTGTTCTCTGCATTGCGCATCACATAAAGAGTGAAAAAATATATAGAATTAATATTTTTAAATAATATAATCAATACATGATAGCATATAAGGTTATCCAAACAATAATCACATCCCTAGAGCATGTGTAGGCTAGGCCTACTCAAAATTGTGTCGAAATTAACCAGTTGTATAAAATAGGCTACAGTATGGTGTGATATAGTCTATGTATGACAAGCCAAGAAGTAGAAATGTATCTCTGTGTGCGGTCCTATCAAATGGTCACGCACATTTGACGTTGCAGCAGCCGTAATCTCGTTCCAAGACACTTAAATCCAAATACACGAAGAGTGTCGGACCAACGCGTCAAATTTGGCTTTCGTTAGCAGAGAGCCGGGAGAAACTCCAGGTGCCGCATTGGTTTGATCGACTTAATCTGCCAAACAATCATCTCCCACAAACTCTTCCCCCTAACCCTCCTCCATGCACTAATGACGCGTTCATGTGCAAGTTGAAACTAGGAAACTCTGAAATTTCAGACTTGCCGCGTTCAACCAGTTAGCAGGTCGGAAATGTAGGAGTTACTTAGTTCCGACTAGGACATGAACGTGCTAGCACACAACAAGCACAGAGCCACGCCTCACAGTTGTGTGATTTGCTAAAATTAAATGATGACGAATACTTGACTCAGTAGGTCACTCCTATAGAATTATATGGTCACTCCCAATAAAGAAAGATTTGAATGGTAGATATCCCAGGTGTACATGCCTGTGCGGAGGACAGGCTTTAGCCTTTTGGTGGCCCTAAACAAGATTTTGTTGCGGCCCCCGCACCTTGCATGCAAAACATTTTAGTGGCCCTCCTCTTGATGGTGGAGAAAAAAAAATGTACGTTAATTTCCTGCAAATTCTACACATGTTGCCTTGGGGAGTAGACTAAATGTTGCCGTTTTAAAGCTACACATTTTGCCATGA
The DNA here is from genome assembly GCF_023373465.1 of Oncorhynchus keta. Taxonomy (NCBI): domain Eukaryota; kingdom Metazoa; phylum Chordata; class Actinopteri; order Salmoniformes; family Salmonidae; genus Oncorhynchus; species Oncorhynchus keta. The sequence goes on from NC_068431.1 coordinate 15,590,802, forward strand.
GTCAGAGGGAAAATCTTGTAATTGTACAACTCATTTCATGCCATGACTCTCGTTTTACCATGGGGCAGAGAGAAAAAAATACAGTTTGACTGACATGGCAAGAGGAAAACTGCTGATGCACAACCAAATGTATAAATTGCACCTTGTGTATTCTACTATTCTAACGCCTAACAGTAAATTGAGACCCGACTGAGTTAGGGGTTCGGGTATGTCGCTTATGCCCAGGGCCGGCCATGGCTGTGGCAATTGTCTATAGATGAGGTTACATCAGCAGCAGCAGAAGGGATGGGCACTCCCCTTGCTGTGGAGGGTGAATTTTCAAGGTGATGTTAATTCAGGGGTAGTGTCATGTCACGTGACAAGTGTATCTCCAACCCATCTCACTCTTGGGGAATTGTGAATTAGCAGGACTCAAACATATTCCCCAACGAAATTTACTGAAATGTACCTAGTAAACCCAACTCTAGAATCCGCTATAATTTGCATAGCCTACTGTAGCCTAGGCGATATACTTCCCGATAATAAAATGCCGATATGTAGGCTACATCTATTACAGGACAGAGACTACATAGAACTATTATCAGACATCATCATGAACATTATCTAAATCTAATAGCCTCATCATGTACAAAAATCAAACATCAATTTGGTCTGTTAATGCGTTTATACACAGCACCCATGCTGTCTTGCATGTTGGTAATATAAATCTATTCGTGTAGTGAATAAAAAAGAAAGAAAATAAATAGTCCGCTATAACAGCCTACCGCTATAGTCACCTTTACAATTATCCCTGCATAACCTTGCTACTCGCGCATCTCCCCTCTGACGCAGGCTAAACCCTTTCATTTCAGTGGGTAGGCCGTTGCGAAGGGCAGCCTATAGACTACCTAGAGGTTATATAAAATATATAGTCCAGGAGGAATTGTATTCGTTCATATTTGAGGAGGCATTTTTCTTATCTTCTCGTGTGCACCTATACTCATTTCTACTCTCCAAGGCAAATAGGCTCCTGTAACCGGTTGGACGTTGCATGCTGTATTGACTGGCTCGCAGTAGCCGAGTATTACTCGTTGGTTCTCATAATCTTCCAGATTGCCGGCTGGTACTGCAGTCGATGCTGCAGTTGTAGTCTCTTGCACCGGGCTGTGTGCTGCGACAGCAGACTCAATGAGAAAGGAATGCTTGCCTTCGTTCTGATCTCTGGGTCTATCTGGATTATATTAGGTGAGTTTCATATATTTTCATTCATTATGTTCACCATAGAATAGCAGGTGCCATGTATTGCATGGGCGCAGCCTCTCTGATATTGTGAGACAGGTTATTGATTTACAATTCATATAGGATAAATTATTTTTACGGGTGCAGTTTCCATATTTAGAATAGCCTATAGAGTGGCCTGCATGATATGAATACATTTTCTGGATACAGTTATTCGCGTCCGGCCTACGAATAATGCCTCTTGGAAAGGTTATCTTTATGTGCATACCTGCCGGTCTGACAGGGTGTGCAGCACTATAACGTAACCTATTTGATGAACTACTCTTAATAATAGGCAACACCAGTTTTTTGGACATCTTCACAGAACAACGATTTTATTCGAAGTCAGCCTTGCAATTACAGGCATATGGCATGACATGGGCAAGATCATAGCATACCATCACGCCAAAATTCTACGCATACGACAAATGGCTCGGTACATTTTTTTCTTCACTTAGGCCTAGATATTATTTCGTGTTTTAATGAATGATACATATTTACGGTAGCTTATTCTGTATACGAAGTTATTCCACATGACATGCTTCAAAATGAAAAAGTATTGTCGGCAGGCTAAGGTCATGTGCAATAGCCTACTATAGGGTACGCTATCTCTGCGTAATGAAAACCACCTAGCAACTGCATGTTGCCTATCAGTGACTCAATGACTGATGCTAGCATGCATCGTCGTAAATGTAAGCAATTATCAGACAGTCAGACAGATATAAATAGAACAAAATATTGTATATTTTGCAAGCCATAATTGAATGTAGGATATGTCTTTATTGCGACGTGGAACAGTGTTTGCCGATGAATTTTTGCTTCTAAATCTACCCCTGCCATAGTGTGACGTGCACCTTCACGCGCTGAAGCGATCTTGTCTGATTGGAAGGAGCTGTTCAATGGTGAGGGTCCTGAAACACTGCATCCAGTCGGAGCATATTTAGCACTCTCTGGAGTAACGGTCTGTAAAACAGTTTTATTCCACCAGTCAGGGGCATGGGGTAAAATGTGACCATTTAAAAATACATTTGGGCATATACTCAACATATCAGCATGTTTGATCTATAGTAACCTCGTGCCCAAAATATAAAGTAGCCACGCCTGTACTTCTGTTGCGTTCTCAACGTTTACTTTACAGCCATTGTACGCTGTCAAATGCTACTCCTCCTCATGCATAATGCATTGTTTTAACATCTGAGGTACTACACAGGTAAACCTATTCTTTTTCCCCTCTCAATAATTTACAGGATAAGACACATGCTCCAGTCATCACAGACTGAGAAAGCATATATGCTTCTCAGTTGAAACGTTTTGCCAAAATTCTGTATTTTCTGAACATTGTAGGCTGCATTTCTCAATTAGCTTACCTTTTAAGTCATCATGAAACCTTTCTAGGCTGTATGAAGTAATATTACAGGCCTACCAGTGGTAGTTAAGTGTTGTCTCTGTAATTTAGGAACATTGCAATCGAAGAGTGTACATAATATCAAGCTCTGTACATTAGGCTATGCTACTACTGTATACATGAGGTGTTCATTGACATTATAAACTGGGTGGTTCGAGCTCTGAATGCTGATAGGCTGACAGCCATGTTATGTCAGACCTATAATACGGGTATGACCAAACATTTATTTGTACTGCTCTAATTCCATTGGTAAACAGTTTATAATAGCAATAAGGCACCTCAGGGGTTTATGGTATATTGCCAATATACCACGTCTAAGGGCTGTTTCTAGGCATTCTGCGTTGTATTGTGCCTAAGAACAGCCTTTAGCTGTGGTATATACCACACACTCCCAGGCCTTATTGCTTAATTAACAGGTTCATATTCATATTTATGTAACCTCATAAAGAGGGGAAATTATATGCCTACTTCTCATATAATCCATCACATATATTGGACTACATTGACCAAACGGAAAGTACTGGACAAGGGTTACGTCCTCTCCTGATTCATCACATGCTTTACTGGGTTTCATTAGATCACTCTTAAAAAGCATTGCCTGACATCCCCTTCCTACAGAAAATCGCACATCCACACCTTCCATGCCACACGAGGAGGAAAAGCAGCAGCACTAATAAAGGAACAGGGCACACTATCTTCTCGTGGTGTACACTTAAAGAAGTGCTGAAACGCATCTGACTGTATCAGATTTCCCAATTGACTTCTACAAACCTATGATTACACTCAGCGAGGACTGCGAGGGGGTAAAGGAGAAACGCGTTTGGCCTAGTTTGTGCCTGGTTGGCCACCGTATCACACCACCCTGAGCAGACGCTGCAGCTACTCTCGCTCTCTCCCCCATCCTCCCTCACACTCCCTAAACCCAGAGTAACTCCCTTCCTACAGAAAATCACACATGTCGTTTTGCAGACTGTATACTATAGTACTGAGTACATGCACAAATCTACAGACAAATGCACACACATACAAACTAGCAGGAGTTTGTCTGTAGATGTGTGCATGTACTCAGTACTGTAGTATACAGTCTGTAAAACGACATGTGTGATTTTCTGTAGGAAGGGAGTTACTCTGGGTTTAGGGAGTGTGAGGGAGGATGGGGGAGAGAGCGAGAGTAGCTGCAGCGTCTGCTCAGGGTGGTGTGATACAGTGGCCAACCAGGCACAAACTAGGCCAAACGCGTTTCTCCTTTACCCCCTCGCAGTCCTCGCTGAGTGTAATCATAGGTTTGTAGAAGTCAATTGGGAAATCTGATACAGTCAGATGCGTTTCAGCACTCCTTTAAGTGTACACCACGAGAAGATAGTGTGCCCTGTTCCTTTATTAGTGCTGCTGCTTTTCCTCCTCGTGTGGCATGGAAGGTGTGGATGTGCGCAGCATGCATACAATGGGCTTAAAGTGGTTGTGAATCTGCAGAGGTGACACTGTGGTAGGGAGGAAGGGAGAGAGAGAGCGAGAGAGGGGGGGAGGGAGGGAGGAAGAGAGAGAGAGAGAGAGAGAGAGCTAGAGCTAACAGGCCTTAATCTCATGGCAGCAGAGGCTTATTGCTGGGTACTCTCTGCAGATGGGGAGAGGGGGCGGGACTCAGGCCAAGTGTGCATGGTGTGTTCCTCCCCCTTGATTTAAGCCTCTGAGGTCAACCCTACACCTTCCATTCACAACCCTTGAGCTACCGGTAAGGTGCATGAACAGTAACCGAAGATACAGTGGGCCTAGCTACATTTCTTTTGTTTATTTAGTGAGTAAATATATTTCTTAAAACTGCTTTGTAGGTTAAGGGCATGTAAGTAAGCATTTTACAGTAAGGTGTACAACATACCTGTTGTATTCGGCATATGTGACAAATAAAAATTGATTTCAAAAGGAAAGAAACAGTACATGTATGGAAAATTAACTAAATGGACTATACACTGTAAAACCGAATAAGTTCTGGCTACTCAAAGTTTTGAGGAAACCAATTACCTAAAAAAAGTGTTAAACTTAAATAGCTGAATTGAGTAGTACTAATTTGATATGAGTAATACTAATAAAAAAAATTGTAAGATATTGGAGCCAGGCCTCCAATAATTTCCCAGTATCCCTTTCGATTGAATTGTAGAATTACCACCCATGAGTGTATTTTTTTGTGACAGAGACATGGTTGTTAAATTCATTGAATTTCAGTTATGTGGCCTTCACCAAGTGAGCTCCTAGGCAAATGTTATCGATATAATTGAAGCATTACATATATCATAAGGCCTTATACAGTCGACTGAAACTCATAGTTAACAGCCCACGTCGGGCCTGTAAGTAGGATTCAAAATTCCACCAACTTTCCCAAAAACATTTCCAGTAATTTTCCAACCAGGATTTCTGAAAAACCTGGAAAATCTACCAGAATTTTGCATCCCTAACTGTACATCCCATTATGCTGGCTTCAAAGTGATGTGTAATTCCTATTGGACTTGTTAGGCTTTCCAAGAGTTTAAATTTGTATTCAGCCACAACCTGCATTGATGACTGCCAGGGTTAAGAACCTGTTGTGACTAGGGGGCAGTATTTTCATTTTTGGAAAAATAACGTACCCAAAGTAAACAGGATATTTTGTCAGGACAAGATGCTGGAATATGGATATAATTGACAGCTTAGGATAGAAAACACTCTAAAGTTTTCAAAACTGTAAAAATATTGTCTGTGAGTATAACAGAACTGATATTGCAGGCGAAAGCCTGAGAAAAATCCAATCCGGAAGTGCCTCATGTTTTGAAAGCTCTGCGTTCCAATGCGTCCCTATTGAGCAGTGAATGGGCTCTCAACCAGATTACTTTTTTCTACGTATTCCCCAAGGTGTCTACAGCATTGTGACGTAGTTTTACGCATTTATGTTGAAGAATACCCGTAAGTGGCTACATTGTGTATGTCACGTTCTGACCTTTATTTCCTTTGTTTTGTCATTATTTAGTATGGTCAGGGCGTGAGTTGGGGTGGGCAGTCTATGTTTGTTTTTCTATGATTTTGGGATTTCTATGTTTCGGCCTAGTATGGTTCTCAATCAGAGGCAGGTGTCATTAGTTGTCTCAGATTGAGAATCATACTTAGGTAGCCTGGGTTTCACTGTGTGTTGGTGGGTGTTTGTTTCCTTTCTTCCTAGGTTTGGCCTTTCTAGGGAGTTTTTCCTAACCACCGTGCTTCTACACCAGCATTGCTTGCTGTTTGGGGTTTTAGGCTGGGTTTCTACACAGCACTTTAAGATATCAGCTGATGGACCAAGGGCTATATAAATTAATTTGATTTGATTTCCGTGTCTGTGTTTTTCACCACACGGTACTGTTTTGGTTTTTGTTTGTTCCACGTTTATTGCTTTTGTATTCAGGTGTTCATGTTGAGTATTTCTTATTAAAAGAACCATGGACACTTACCATGCCGCATATTGGTCCTCCGATCCTTCTCTCCTCTTCAGAAGAAGAGGAGGAAAACCTTTACAGTGTAAGTGGTCACCTGATGGCTCTCAGAGTGATTCTCGCGTAAAATACAGAGGTAGCCATTTTTCCAATCGGTCCTACAGAAAAACCAATTGTTCCGGTTAATATATTATCGAATAGATATCTGAAAAACACCTTGAAGATTGATTATAAACAACGTTTGCCATGTTTCTGTCGATATTATGGAGCTAATTTGGAATATTTTTCGGTGTTTTCGTGACCGTAATTTTTGGAAAAAATTAACATTGGCTATCTAACTGGGAGTCTCGTGAGTGAAAACATCTGAAGCTCATCAAAGGTAAACAATTTAATTTGATTGCTTTTCTGATTTTCGTGACCAAGTTACCTGCTGCTAGCTGGACATAATGCTATGCTAGGCTATCGATAAACTTACACAAATGCTTGTCTTGCTTTGGCTGTAAAGCATATTTTGAAAATCTGAGATGACAGGGTGATTAACAAAAGGCTAAGCTGTGTCTCAGTATATTTCACTTGTGATTTTCATGAATAGGAATATTTCTAGTAATATTTATGTCCGTTGCGTTATTCTAATTAGTGTCAGTTGATGAATCTAACTTAGAACAGTGGGAGGAAACTACCTAAGCAATTTAAACTAGAACAACCATTTCAGTAACGGGTGCAAAAATGCAATGATTGGATTAGTTTAGAACAAATATATTTATCTTTGTGTAGCATAACATTTATTCAATCAAACATTTTTTTAACCTTTATTTAACTAGGCAAGTCAGTTAAGAACAAATTCTTATTTTCAATAACGGCCTAGGAACAGTGGGTTAACTGCCTGTACAGGGGCAGAACGACAGGGGTTTGAACTTGCAACCTTCCGGTAACTAGTCCAATGCTCTAACCACTAGGCTAACCTGCCGCCCCGATCACGCCATGTACATGCAGAAACACAGATATCAAAAACATGTATTTTTTAAATCTACCTGCAGTAGAGCATGCTTGGAAAAAAGTTAATTTGTTATCATATCTTTAAAAAAAATTGTTGGTGTGACTTCTCGTTTAGTTTGGAGTCAGTACCACATACACATTTGAAGTAATAATGACTTTTAATTGATTTTGAGTGCAACTTACTATAAGTATTTGGATAAAAAAATGGGTTTACAGTGTATCTGCTGCCTTAGGGTGGGAATTAAATAAAGGAAACTAATGTATATCTTGCTGTCTGTGTACCCCTCCAGCCACAGAGATCTTGAGCTCACTGTGTCCCTAATAACACAAATAAGGCTGGGTAAGGCGACTTCTGTGATTGGTCCATCTGATCAAGGTCGTTATTGTTGAGGATGATGCTGAGCAGCTCTTCAGCTGCCCTGTGCCCAGTACAGTAGTACTCTTCCTGGGCTAAATATATCTGGCTTTGACCTGTGAGTGATCCTCCAGTAGCTTAGTGTAAGGCTGGGTTACTATAGGACAAAGTGCAGAGAACAGACATTCCCTATTGGATGAGAGGATAGGCTAACCCTCTAACCCTGATACAGATACACTCCGGCGATAGTCTAATGACGATGATGGGCTGCCATCATTAAGGGGAAGGGTCTACAACTCTTCGCCCCTTGTTTACATCCAAGCTTTCTTACTCTCCAACTGGGGGACTTGACTTCCTCAAAGGTTGATTGGGTATTTTACTTTTGTATCCTACCTGGACAACGTTTAGCCTGGCCTAGTCTCAGGTTGATATGGCTCCACAGATAGCCTCTACCGGTCACAACGGGACAGGTATCGTAGCCTCACACAGTGCTCGGAAGGCATCCATCAACTCTGGGGTGGAGCAGACTGGGACACATCACATTATGCTACCCTGTTTCAGTGGAAAGGTTGAGTCAACAGTTAGGTGAAAATCTTTCTCTAATATACTATTAGGCCTATAAAGTCTCTCCCAAGATTTTGTGAATGTTTTCCATTGCATACGCATTGTTACAGGGATGCTACAATGTGATGACTAATGTTGTAACTTTACATGACATTGTAACAAGGACGTAAGTAGACATGTAGTGACATCATCAATCCATATCCGTGTGATTAATTCTGGCCTGTTTGTCTGTGGTGTTTCGTGTTCAGTATGTTACTGAACTCAATGGCCATTGAAACAACTGCTAAACAAGCACTGAAACAGCAGGTTGACTGGTGTTTGTGTTGAGGTGGGTAGACTTCCCCAGACCAGAGCCTTTAATGGCTTTACCTTGAAATCAATAGCCTCAATAGTGTCAGCTAGTTTGGTGTAATTAGAATGAATAATACATTGACACACAGACAATGAAGCACAATGTGATCTCCTGAGATGGACCAGGATGCCCATGTTGTTCAATCATGTACCCATTCTTCAGGCTAGCGTGTTCGATTCAACTAGCCTAGGACTAGCCTATATCTACACGTAACTTTGCAGTAGAGTTTGACATTTCCCTCTGCTCTATTGTTACCACAGATGCTAAGCTATGTACTGTAAGCTTTGCAGAGCAACAGGAAGGGAGCGTATGGCATGTGTGTCTCTGATTGCCCATTCAATGAAAGCAAATGTGTGACCTACTGTGTATTCCCTTTATGCTTCCCATGTTCTTCCCCCTCTGCCATGTTACTTACACCTCACATCCTGCCAGCCACCGCCTGTGGTCCTGCTGCCACATGTAGCCTACAGCTAACACGCACGCAAGCACGCACATGCTGACTTTCATTCATATCCCCCATGCAACAACAGAGCATCTCCTCCGCCACACACGTTTACAGTAGCACACACAATCTCATGCATTCACATGCACAACATGCAGTCATGTGCACAGTCTCGCTCGCTCGCCTGGTATCAGCAGGCATCCCCTCTCCCTCGGCGATGGTGTGGCCAGGCAGGCTCATCGGGGACTGTTGTAACCCAGAAATCACACCAGCATGTATGAACTCAGTGTGTGTTCCAAATGGCACCCTATTTCCTATATAGTTCACTAATTTTGAACAGAGCCCTATAGGCCCTGGTCAAAAGTGGTGGGAAATGAAAGGGAACAGGATGCCATTTGGGACCAAGAGGAGTCTCCCTGCCAGGGTCTGTATAGCCGTGTCACTGGTTAATGTAGTAAAGGAGCCATATATACAGTGCATTCGGGAAGTATTCAGACGACGCCTCCACATGTTGTTACGTTACAGCCTTATTCTAAAATTGATTTAAGAGTTTTTTTCCCCTCATCAATCTACACACAATACCCCATAATGAGAAAACAAAATTATTATTATTTTTTTTGCAAATGTATTAAAAATAAAAAACTGATATAACATTAACATAAGTATTCAGACCCTTTACTCAGTACTTTGCTAAAGCACCTTTGGCAGTGATTACAGCCTCAAGTCTTCTTGGGTATGACGCTACAAGCTTGGCACACCTGTGTTTGGGGAGTTTCTCCCATTCTTCTCTGCAAATCCTCTCAAGCTCTGTCAGGTTGGATGGGGAGCATCACTGCACAGCTATTTTCAGGTCTCTCCAGAGATGTTTGATCAGGTTCAAGTCCATGATCTGGTTGGCCACTCAAGGACATTCAGAGACTTGTCCTGAGCGCTCTGGAGCAGGTTTTCATCAATGATCTCTCTGTACTTTGCTCCGTTTATCTTTCCCTCGATCCTGACTAGTCTCCAAGTCCCTGCCGCTGAATAACAACCCCACAGCGTGATGCTGCCACCACCATGCTGCACCGTAGGGATGGTGCCAGGTCTCCTCCAGATGTGACGCTTGGCATTCAGGCCAGAGAATCTCATGGTCTGAGAGTCCATTTGGGGCCTTTTGGCAAACTCCAAGCGGGCTATCATGTGCCTTTTATTGAGGAGTGGCTTCCGTCTGGCCACTCTACTATAAAGGCCTTATTGGTGGAGTGCTGCAGAGATGGTTGTTCTTCTGGAAGGTTCTCCCATCTCCACAGAGGAACTCTAGAATTCTGTCAGAGTGACCATCAGGTTCTTGGTTATCTCCCTGACCAAGTTCCTTCACCCCTGATTGCTGAGTTTGGCCGGGTGGCTAACTCTAGGAAGAGTCTTGGTGGTTCCAAACTTCTTCCATTTAAGAATGATGGAGGCCACTGTGTTCTTGGGGACATTCAATGCTGCAGATTTTTGGTGTCTTCCCAAGATCTGTGCAATCTTGTCTCGGAGCTCTATGGACAACTCCTTTGACCTCATGGCTTGGTTTTTGCTCTGACATGCACTGTCAACTGTGGGTGCCTTTTCAAAACATGTCCAAATCATTTAAATTTACTACAGGTGGACTCCAATCAAGTTTTAGAAACATCTCAAGGATGATAAATTAAAACAGGATGCACCTGAGCTCAATTTTGAGTTTCATAGCAAAGGGTCTGAATACTTATGCCAGTGTGATATTTCTGGTGTCTTTTGTGAGAAAAATGTCTGAAAACCTGTTTTGTCATTATGGGATATTGTGTGTAGAATTAATTTAATCCATTTTAGAATAAGGCTGTAATGTAGCAAAACGTAGATAAAAAATCAATGGTTCTGGATACTTTCCCAAGGCACAGTATTACAGCAAGACTGATGTTTTCACCTTAACCCCAATGGGCCTCGACAGACACTCTGGACAAGGAAGCTGTGGCTAGGTCACATGACACCATCATCCCGCTACGGCAATAGATTCACACATCATGTTTTAGATCTGTTTGACTTTTACATGCTCTCTTGGCAGGGTAACCATATGTAAATAATGTGTATCAATGGACTGTGTGTGTGTGTGTGTGTGTGTGTGTGTGTGTGTGTGTGTGTGTGTGTGTGTGTGTGTGTGTGTGTGTGTGTGTGTGTGTGTGTGTGTGTGTGTGTGTGCGTGTGCGTGTGTGTGATGGCCGGTATAGCTCTGCTCTTTGATCTCTCTGGCAGTGTAATTCACCCTCATCAAGGCTGAGATGGATATCGGACAGACGCCGCTGTCTGCCACCTCTGGGCGTCAACGTCTGGTCTAATGGACAGCAACACTCTTAGCTACTGAACTTCTAGGCCTAGGCTTGTATGATAATAATACTCTGAAACAAGGAAGGCGAGGATGATATCGCCATAGAAATAAGAATTAATAGACTGGACTTGGAAGCTCAAACCCTGGCAATTGACTTGAATGGAGATGCCCTTCCTATTCATTCATATTTCTATGAGTATAGCAGTGTGGAAATCAGTTTGTGTAAAGCATTGTTTTCCAAACTTTTTATAGTCCCGTACCCCTTCAAACATTCAACATCCAGCTGAGTACCCCCTCTAGCACCAGGGTCAGCGCAATCTCAAATGTTGTTTTTTCGCCATCGTTGTAAGCCTGCTACAAACACTATACTACACATTTCTTAAACATAAGAATGAGTGTGAGTTTTTGTTACAACCCGGCTCGTGGGAAGTGGGTTGTTATTTCGCTGAACACTAGATCCCTAACCCTAACCATTCATTTGATTTTTGGCAGTGAAACGAGGCTACTCAGGCGAGAGAAAAAAACTCACCCAAATGTATAGCCCCGTTGGAAAATATAAATGGAGTATTTGAAAATGTGAAGAATTTTTGTATTTTTTTAAATACATGTTTTTTTATATATTTTTTTTATGCAAATCACATTTTTATTTGGCATACCCCTGACGGCATTGCTCGTACCTGCTGTAAAGCCAATCTTTGTACCAGGCATCGTATATCATTATGAGCAGTAATAGTATTACCGTCATGACTTATTATTGTAACCTTTCTGTAACTTTCCCATAGAGATGTTACTGATAGGGTCGTACACCTCATGACCAGAAATAAGTGGACACCTGCTTGTTGAACATCTCATTCCAAAATCATGGTCATTAATATGGAGTTGGTTCCCCTTTTGCTTCTATAACAGCCTCTGCCCTTCTGGGAAGGCTTTCCACCAGATTTTTTTACTTTTAATTTGACCTTTATTTATACAGGTTTTTCTCATTGAGATAACATCTGTTTTCCAAGAGAGACCTGGTCCAATAGCAGCAGAGGGAACAACGTTTCAGACAAAACATACATACACTAACACAACATTAAACAAAACTATAAAACACATACAGTACAACTAAAACATTTTAAGGTCTTGACTAAAAACAGCTGGCCTAAAAACATTTACACTCTTCTATGATATATACATTGATCAAGTGTTTAAACTCCACCAATGGAACTACAGTAGATCATCAAATTTTTTAATGTTCAGGAGAAAATTCCAGGACCACGGAGCTGAGTAACTAAAACTATTACTACCATGACCTGTTCTAATTTTTGGTACTGTTAGAAGCAAATGAGAATGGAACCGTAATTGATATTTATTTACTGACCTGACTAAAAAAGAACATAAATAAAATGGCATTTTACCCAATATGGCCTTATAAATCAGTGTATACCAGTGTTTAAGCCTACGCAAGGTGAATGACGACCAGCCAACAGCGCTGTAGAGATCACAATGATGTGTTAGACGTTTCTGATTTGTAATGATCCTGAGGGCTTCATGATACACTGAATCAAGTGCTCTCAGGTTGGTAGTTGAGGCCTGCATATATATAACATCACTAACATATAAAACCGCCAGTAATGTACATCGTCCCCGCTCCTTCCTGGCCTTACCAGCCTTATGCCGGTAATAAAAACCTATTTTCAGCTTGAGCTTCCTTATCAAGTTCTCTACATGCACAGTGAAGCTCAGCTTATCATCAACCCACACACCCAAATATCGGTACTCTTTAACTTGCTCCATAGTATGTCCAGCTAATGGAGCAATGACATGATTAGTAACATGCCTGGCATTTGAAAATACCATGCATTTTGTTTTACCCGAATTGACAACCAGCTTTAAATCATGCAGATTCTGTTGTATGATGCTAAATGCTCTTTGGGCATTTTCAAAAGCTAAAGATAAACCACTACCACTTGAATAAAGAACCGTATCATCTGCATATAAATTAACATCTGCTGTTTCAATAAGATCCCCAATGTTGTTGATATACCTGAGCACAATTCTATGGACTCAGATTTACAACCATCTGCCATTACACATTGTGTACGATTTGCTAGGTAATTTATAAACCAATCTAGAGCATGACCAGTAATTCCACAACATTTTAACCTTTGCACTAACACAGCATGGTCCACGGTGTCAAAAGCCTTTGACAAATCAATAAAGACAGACACACAATGTAACTTCTTATCAAGAGCACATGTTGGAACATTGCTGCTGTGACTTGCTTCCATTCAGCCACAAGAGCATTAGTGAGGCACTGATGTTGGACGATTAGGCCTGGCTTGCAGTCGGCGTTCCAATTCATCCCAAAGATGTTCAATGGGGTTGAGGTCAGGGCTCTGTGCTGACCAGTCAAGTTCTTCCACACCGATCTCGACAAACCGTTTCTGTATGGACTTCGTTTTGTGCACGGGGGAATTGTCATGCTGAAACAGGAAAGGCCCTTCCCCAAACTGTTGCCACAAAGTTGTAAGCACAGAATTGTCTAGAATGTCATTGTATGCTGTAGTGTAAAGATTTCCCTTCACTGGAACTAAGGGGCCTAGCTCGAACTATGAAAACCAGTCCCAGACCGTTATTCCTTCTCCACCAAACTTTACAGTTGGCACTATGCATTGGGGCAGGTATCGTTCCCCTGGCATCCACCAAACCTAACGTGTTTCCACTGCTCCAGTCCAATGGCGGTGAGCTTTACAGCACTCCAGCCAACGCTTGGCATTGCATCTTACGCTTGTGTGCGGCCATGTAAACCCATTTCATGAAACTCCTGAAGAACAGTTCTTGTGCTGACGTTGCTTCCAAAGGCATTTTGGAACTCAACAGTGAGTGTTGCAACCGAGGACATACGATTTTTACGTGCTTCATCACTCGGCAGTCCCGTTCTGTGAGCATGTATGGCCTACCACTTCGCGGCTGAGCCGGTGTTGCTCCTAGACGTTTCCACTTCACAATAATAGCACTTACAGTTGACGAATTTACTTGTTGGAAAGGTGGCATCCTATGACGGTGCCACTTTGAATGTCACTGAGCTCTTCAGTAAGGCCATTCTACTGCCAATGTTTGTCTATGGATATTGCAAGGCTGTGTGCTCGATTTTATACACCTGCCAGCAACGGGTGTGGCTGAAATGACCGAATCCACTAATTTAAAGAGGTGTCCACATACTTGTGTGTGTGTATATATAGTGTGTACTGTAGTTAAAAACACTCGTACTTGTCAGTTTTGACAGAAGAGGAAGTGTGGCCTGTTCTCTTTTGGTAGATGAGGGGTTTCACACGGTGGCTGCTGTAACTGTCATTGCTGCAGTCTATTTCTGCTGCATAGTGAACCAAGAACAACAAGGAAATTAATCTGATTGGCAGTGCGGTGTTGTTATGTGTGACTCGCACCACTAAGGACGGGAGAAAGAAATTCAGCATTTAAACCGTCCACCAACCTGCCACACTAAATAATGTATATTATACATCATGGGCTGGGCTTCATGCTTGATCGTATAGTATTGTACTGTATTTGCATTCGGCTTTTCTAAGTTTATCTCTGACTTCTAAAGCTGTACGGTACAAAACATACTTTATATAGTAAAGATCTACTGTGTTGTGGGATCAAGCTAAAGCCTTATTCTGTAAGTCATAACCCTGCATTTCCCCCTCTCTTTCCCTCCCCCTCCTCCCTCCCCCTCTCTTTCTTCTCCTCGCTTTCTGTCCCCCTCTCTTCCCTTCTCTATCTCTCTCCTCCCTCCTGCTATCCCACTCCAGAGCTGAGTTCCACCCTGATGGAGAGGATGCAGACCCAGGAGCTGCAGAGCAGTCTACAGCTGCCAGAGCTGGATGAGTTAAACCAGTTCTTCCGCTCCCTGCCCATCTCCACACTGGTGGGCATCGGTGCCCTGACCGCCGTGCTGGCCTACTGGCTGGCCACACGGCCACGTGCCATCTCTCCTCCCTGCAATCTCCAACACCAGTCTGAAGAAGTGGCGGTAAGCCAACGAATCACGATACAATACTCCACCTGGATCTGTATTCGCAACATGTCTCAGAAAAGCAGTGCTGATCTAGGATCTGTTTAGTCTTTTAGATCAAAATGAATAATACAGGGTGTACCTGATCCTAGAACAGCACTTTCTGAGATGCTTTGGGGCCGATTCAGACTTAGAAATGAATGCCTTTCCTGCGTACTTCTCAGTATTTGGTCGCGTAACACGCTCTTTAGGTGTGGCTACCTTGCACGCTCTGAATACATTTAATTTAACTGCTGAAAACCCTGCCACTTGCAGGCCAACAGATTTCCTTGTGGAGTGGTCATTCGATTTTTTAGTACATTTAGCTAAACCATCCCTTTAAATACGATGTACCTTTTAGTTTCAATTTTGTCCACAGACTTACTCAAATACATGGAGAGAACAGGTTCAGAATATCAGGAATCAATGAAAGAAAGCTATTTAAATACACACATTCATCTCCATTTCAGCACCAGTTGGTAGATTTAAAAATACTCTGATCTTGTAGGTTATTTAGGTTTAGGAAAGTATTTATGAGTCATAAGAAACAGATTTGGAGAGCCTCTACACATGAAAGAACGAAAACGGTGGTTTGATTCATTCTGAAAAAGGGTTTAATTACGTTTAATTTACGCCCGCTTGACTCAGGCACATCCTTACAACAGCCCAGTTTCAGTTGGCGAATCAGAATTTTCAGGGAGTCTCCCTGTAGTTTTACATTAACTGAAGACGCATGCTCGCACACTCACTCACTCGCACACACACACGCACACACACACGCACACACACACACACACACACACACACACACACACACACACACACACACACACACACACACACACACACACACACACACACACACACACACACACACACACACACACGGTTGCACAGACAGTTTTCAGGTACAGTTTCAGCTCCACTGCTTCCTTTTCTTTATCCTTTTCCTTCTTGCTTTGAGTAGCTCTCATACTGAGTAACTCCCATGCACATGCCCAGTTGCCACAAACCATAATGGCCTCTTTACTCAATTTATCAGGAGAGGAATGGAGGGTATTTAAACCCCCTAGAGTCAATCTAAGTAACAATAATAAATAAATAAATCCCCATCAAAATCTGTCAGCCGATGTCACACTTCCGTATCTGCGGTGAAGTGTCAGAGCTAGAGCGGTGTTTGTCAGGCCATGAGACATCCCAAATTCTGTAGCGTTTGAACGGTTTGACCAACTATTATGGCCACTATATGGAAAGGGGAGGCTTTCGCCAACATGATAGTGTTCTCCATTTTTCTCCACGACGCCCACAAGTGTCACGGGACTTGTCTGAGGGTAACTGATACTGGTTGAAAGAAATTACTGGAAGTATATGAAGGTAGTTTTGTGCCTACCCAAAAGGGGTTAAATATGTGTAAAAAAAAAAATATATGTTTATTTCCTGGGCTTACTCATATCTTCTAGATATAGGACAAACACTTCAAAACCTTGTTTCTTCTGATACATTTATGAATGTGTTATTCAATGCATTTCTCTTGGCTATTGTAGTAAAGGCTAAATTAAATGTTTTATCAAATAATTATTGTATATATGTTTATATCTAAAAGGGTCCTACAATTCTAAATCAAATAGCTAAATGATCCATAGTATAACCATCTTAAAACAATTCCAATGTCAGCTTAGAACCCTCCCTTTACTACTATAAACAATCATAGACTGACTTAGGTGTCAGCAACCACTCAGGCCTAAAGACAGATATTCGACGTGTAAACCAATCTCTCTTTCTGCCCTGAGGCTTCTGTACTGAACCTGTTAAAGCATGTATAAAAGCTGGCAATTTGCACAATAACAATAATAATAATGGCTCCCATAGCTTAGAGAATAAGGATTTGGATTTGGAATATATATTTGGACTACATCCAGAAATAGCCATGTTGTTACTTTGGTGTGTGTGTCCTAGCCTCACTGTCTGTGTCTATCTCCTCATGTCTGTCTGTCTCTAGCATGAAGATGGGGTTCGCAGGTCCATGCTGGGGGACAGCCCCAATAATCTGCTGACACACTACCACGAGGATGCCAAAACCATGTATGAGGTGTTCCAGAGAGGCCTCCACATAGCCGGTGTGCGCGCACACACACACACACACACACACACACACACACACACACACACACACACACACACACACACACACACACACACACACACACACACACACACACACACACACACACACACACACACACACACACACACACACACACTGTGGTCTGAAAAAGTGCTGGTGCACTGTCTGTGTGGTCTGTCTGGTGAGGGGATAAAGTACTATCTAGATTACCATGGCAACTGAGAGCATTGGAAGTAGCATCTGAGGTGAGGCCTAAAGTCAGACTGTGGACAGACTAGACTGTGTATACAGTACCAGTCAAAAGTTTGGACACACCTACTCATTCAAAGGTTTTTCTTTTTTTGTACTATTTTCTATACTGTAGAATAATAGTGAAGACATCAAAACTATGAAATAACACATTTGGAATCATGTAGTAACCAAAAAATGGATTCTTCAAAGTAACCACTCTTTACCGTGATGATGTCTTTGCACACTCTTGGCATTCTCTCAACCAACTTCATGAGGTAGTCACCTGGAATGCATTTTAATTAACAGGTGTGCCTTGTTAAAAGCTAATTTGTGGAATTTCTTTCCTTATGCGTTTGAGCCAATCAGTTGTGTTGTGACAAGGTAGGGGTGGTATACAGAAGACATCCCTATTTGGTAAAAGACCAAGTCCATATTATGGCAAGTACAGCTCAAATATGCAAAGAGAAACGGCAGTCCATCATTACTTCAAGACGGAACATTTCAAGAACTTTGAAAGTTTCTTCAAGTACAGTCGCAAATAACATCCAGCGCTATGATGAAACTGGCTCTCATGAGGACCACCACGGGAAAGGAAGACACAGAGTTACCTCTGCTGCAGAGGATAAGTTCATTAGAGTTACCAGCCTCATAAATTGGAGCCCAAATCAATGCTTCACAGAGTTCAAGTAACAGACACATCTCAACAACAACTGTTCAGAGGAGACTGCGTGAATCAGGCCTTCATGGTTGAATTGCTGCAAAGAAATCACTACCAAAGGACACCAGCAAGAAGAAGAGATTTGCTTGGGCCAAGAAACACGAGCAATGGACATTAGACCAGTGGAAATCTGTCCTTCATTCTGATGAGTCCAAATTTGAGATGTTTGGTTCCAACCACTTGTCTTTGTGAGAAGCAGAGTAGGTGAATGGATGATCTCCGCATGTGTGGTTCCCACCGTGAAGCATGGAGGAGGAGGTGTGATGGTGTGGGTTACAGTACATACAGTAGGACATACTGAAAAGCACTTACACATCCTGTGTTTGATTTCTTTCAGAGAGTCATGGAGTTGGAGGCTAACCAGAACCCACATTAAATAATGAATGTAAATTTTAACCTGGCAAAAACACGTCGTGTGGGAAGAAAGGTCATCGGGGAAAGGGCCACCGTTGATGTGCCGGGTCAGAGAGGAGCAAATATCACAATGTGTGCTGCAATCTCGAGTGCTGGTTTGGGCCTGCAGAAATGCCAGATTGGTCCCTACAACACTGAGCGCCTCCACCAACAACTGGTGCCAGAAGCAGAAAGGGAGGAAACACGAGGACATTTGTGATTGCATGGGACAATGTAGAATTACACCATTCACATGCAATCCCAAACTGGTTTTCAGCCCATCCAAGGAGGATTTCCCTTTTCCTCCCTCCCTTCTCACCTTTCCTCAACCCCATTGAGGATTTTTGATCATCGGCCACATGACCAAATGTCCCCCCTGGATGCCGGCTGCAGAGACATCTCAGCTGAAGACTGCCAGGAGTGGATGAGGCAGGCCAAGCATTTCTATACAAGGTGCATAGCGAGAGACGACATAAGATGTGATGTGGACGAGAACATGTGTCCAAATGCTGAAGATGGTATAGATTAGAACAGGACGGGGCATTTTACTGTTTTTTCCCTTCTGTGCCTTTTTTATTGTAATTGTGTTGTATTTTTACACATTTGGAACTAAAGGCCATGTATGTTGGATGTGTTGTTGAACCAAAGGTCATGTATGTTGGATGTGTTGTTGAACCAAAGGTCATTTATGTTGGATGTGTTGTTGAACCAAAGGTCATGTATGTTGGATGTGTTGTTGAACCAAAGGTCATGTATGTTGGATGTGTTGTTGAACCAAAGGTCATGTATGTTGGAGGTGTTGTTGAACCAAAGGTCATGTGTGTTGGATGTGTTGTTGAACCAAAGGCCATGTATGTTGGATGTGTTGTTGAACCAAAGGTCATGTATGTTGGATGTGTTGTTAAACCAAAGGGCATGTATGTTGGATGTGTTGTTGAACTAAAAGTCATGTATGTTGGATGTGTTGTTAAACCAAAGGCCATGTATGTTGGAGGTGTTGTTGAACCAAAGGTCATGTATGTTGGAGGTGTTGTTGAACCAAAGGTCATGTATGTTGGATGTGTTGTTGAACCAAAGGTCATGTATGTTGGAGGTGTTGTTGAACTAAAAGTCATGTATGTTGGATGTGTTGTTGAACCAAAGGTCATGTATGTTGGAGGTGTTGTTGAACCAAAGGTCATGTATGTTGGAGGTGTTGTTGAACCAAAGGTCATGTATGTTGGATGTGTTGTTAAACCAAAAGCCATGTATGTTGGATGTGTTGTTGAACCAAAGGTCATGTATGTTGGAAGTGTTGTTGAACCAAAGGCCATGTATGTTGGATGTGTTGTTGAACCAAAGGCCATGTATGTTGGAGGTGTTGTTGAACCAAAGGTCATGTATGTTGGATGTGTTGTTGAACCAAAGGCCATGTATGTTGGATGTGTTGTTGAACCAAAGGTCATGTATGTTGGATGTGTTGTTGAACCAAAGGTCATGTATGTTGGATGTGTTGTTGAACCAAAGGCCATGTATGTTGGATGTGTTGTTGAACCAAAGGTCATGTATGTTGGATGTGTTGTTGAACCAAAGGCCATGTATGTTGGATGTGTTGTTGAACCAAAGGTCATGTATGTTGGAAGTGTTGTTGAACCAAAGGCCATGTATGTTGGATGTGTTGTTGAACTAAAAGCCATGTATGTTGGATGTGTTGTTGAACCAAAGGTCATGTATGTTGGATGTGTTGTTAAACCAAAAGCCATGTATGTTGGAGGTGTTGTTGAACCAAAGGCCATGTATGTTGGATGTGTTGTTAAACCAAAAGCCATGTATGTTGGATGTGTTGTTGAACCAAAGGCCATGTATGTTGGAAGTGTTGTTGAACTAAAAGCCATGTATGTTGGATGTGTTGTTGAACCAAAGGCCATGTATGTTGGATGTGTTGTTGAACCAAAGGCCATGTATGTTGGATGTGTTGTTGAACCAAAGGTCATGTATGTTGGAGGTGTTGTTGAACCAAAGGTCATGTATGTTGGAGGTGTTGTTGAACTAAAAGCCATGTATGTTGGATGTGTTGTTGAACCAAAGGTCATGTATGTTGGAGGTGTTGTTGAACCAAAGGTCATGTATGTTGGAGGTGTTGTTGAACCAAAGGTCATGTATGTTGGATGTGTTGTTGAACCAAAGGCCATGTATGTTGGATGTGTTGTTGAACCAAAGGCCATGTGTGTTGGAGGTGTTGTTGAACCAAAGGTCATGTATGTTGGATGTGTTGTTGAACCAAAGGCCATGTATGTTGGATGTGTTGTTGAACCAAAGGCCATGTATGTTGGATGTGTTGTTGAACCAAAGGCCATGTATGTTGGAAGTGTTGTTGAACCAAAGGCCATGTATGTTGGAGGTGTTGTTGAACCAAAGGCCATGTATGTTGGATGTGTTGTTAAACCAAAAGCCATGTATGTTGGAGGTGTTGTTGAACCAAAGGCCATGTATGTTGGATGTGTTGTTAAACCAAAAGCCATGTATGTTGGATGTGTTGTTGAACCAAAGGCCATGTATGTTGGAAGTGTTGTTGAACTAAAAGCCATGTATGTTGGATGTGTTGTTGAACCAAAGGCCATGTATGTTGGAAGTGTTGTTGAACTAAAAGCCATGTATGTTGGATGTGTTGTTGAACCAAAGGCCATGTATGTTGGATGTGTTGTTGAACCAAAGGCCATGTATGTTGGATGTGTTGTTGAACCAAAGGCCATGTATGTTGGATGTGTTGTTGAACTAAAAGCCATGTATGTTGGATGTGTTGTTGAACCAAAGGCCATGTATGTTGGAAGTGTTGTTGAACCAAAGGCCATGTATGTTGGAAGTGTTGTTGAACCAAAGGCCATGTATGTTGGAAGTGTTGTTGAACCAAAGGCCATGTATGTTGGATAGAGTTAGTGTATGTAAACAACGTGTTTTTGCATTTTGAAATGCGGAGTTGGTATTTAATGAACAAAATGTGGTTTTGAGCAGAACATTTACTATTTGTCTAATTGTGTGATGTCGGTGTGTTGCTGTGTTAAGAGTTTAGAAAAAGTATCTTAAGTACAAGTAAACACTTTAATAGCCGAGCAGTTAGTCACTAACTGTGACTAGCTGGCTGACTGACTAGCTGACTGACTAGCTGGCTGACTGACTAGCTGACTGACTAGCTGACTAGCTGACTGACTAGCTGGCTGACTGACTGACTGATTAACTGACTGACTGATTAACTGACTGACTGACTGATTAACTGACTGACTGATTAACTGACTGGCTGATTAACTGACTGACTATATTTACATTTTAGTCATTTAGCAGATGGTCTTATGACAGACTGACTGACTGACCAGCTGACTAACTGACTTGCTGATTGACTAGATGACTACATAAATATAGTTACATTTACATATTAGTCATTTAGCAGACAGTCTTATTTCAGACTGACTGACTGACTTGCTGATTGACTAGCTGACTGACTGAATGACTAACTGACTAATTAAATATAGTTACATTAAATATTAGTCATTTAGCAGACAGTCTTATTTCAGACTGACTGACTAACTAGCTGACTAACTGACTTGCTGACTGACTGAATGACTAACTGACTAATTAAATATAGTTACATTTACATATTAGTCACTTAGCAGACAGTCTTATTTCAGACTGACTGACTGACTACCTGACTAACTGACTTGCTGACTGACTGACTGACTGACTAACTGACTAATTAAATATAGTGACATTTACATATTAGTCACTTAGCAGACAGTCTTATTTCAGACTGACTGACTGACTAGCTGACTAACTGACTTGCTGATTGACTAGCTGACTGACTGACTGACTGACTAACTGACTAATTAAATATAGCTAAATTGACATATTAGTCATTTAGCAGACAGTCTTATTTCAGACTGACTGACTGATTAGCTGACTAACTGGGTTGCTGATTGACTAGCTGACTGACTGACTGACTGACTAACTGACTAATTAAATGTAGTTAAATTGACATATTAGTCATTTAGCAGACGGTCTTATAACTGACTAACTGACTGATTCCAACATAATGCTGAGCAGCAATTGTAGTTAGTAGCCAGTAAAAAGACTGCTAAAGAGGAATCGATAGAGGAACAGAGACTGTACATGCATGGTCACAATGAGTGTCAGTCATGTGATCCTTTGGGGGTTTCTGTGTTTTTGTAAATTCACTGACTCGTCCTGTTGTGGTATTGTCTCTAGGTGATGGACCTTGCTTAGGCTCCCGGCTACCCGAAAAGCCTTACAAGTGGCTGTCCTATAAAGAGGTAAGCACAGAGTGGAACTACCTCTGTGCAGAACACTGAAGCACAAGAGCAATCTATAGCTCTGTATGTAACTCAGTCCTTGTAGTTTGTATTCCACTTGGATGTGTCATGTGGTTGATCAACAGATGCTCAGTTTACAGTACCCCCTACGTCTGCTGCTTCTAAAACATCTGTAGCAACACACAGTTGTATTTCAAGTTGATTTACACTAAAGCTTTATGTACCACTGCACTGAACTACTGGACTTTTTAACATACATTTATTTACAAAACCGGGGGATTTATTTTCAGCATTCTATTCATGGTATTTGATCTTCTATGTTACTGAGAGTGATTTATTCAGGAAGCTTATAAACACTTCAGTGTTGGAATGCTGCAGCTGGAAGGGTTCTGGAGTTACAAAAACACTGCTCCAATATTTGATCTATGACATCATGACAGTTGAGGAGAGCATAGCGCAAACAAGCTTGTTTTATATTTTTTTATACTGGCATATTTCTTGTTTCAACATACGCTCAGCTGCTGCCCATTCATTTTCACTTCCAGGTCACAACCCGGGCGGAGTACTTAGGCTCGGGGCTGCTGAGCCAGGGCTGCACACCGTGCCCAGATCAGTTCATCGGAGTGTTTGCACAAAACAGGCCAGAGGTGAGGTCATTGTCAAAGCGAGACATTATGTGTGTCTCAAATGGTACCCATTCCCTACATAGTGCAATATTTTTGACCAGACCCCTATTAAAAGTAGTGCACTATATAGGGAATAGGGTGCCATTTGGGACAAGACACTGATTCCCAATTGTTCTGACATGATATAAAGGTTAACAGCTCCAACTCCATTCGTAGAGGCTTTTTTCTTTATTGCGCTTTATGGCAACGGTGCCCTGGCCTCCTTTTGAACTGTCTGTCTCTAATTGCAGTGGATCATTTCGGAGCTGGCCTGCTACACCTACTCTATGGTGGTGGTGCCTCTGTATGACACACTTGGGCCTGATGCCATACGCTACATCATCAACACTGGTAAGACTAGCAGATTTCAGATTTCTGCGTCCCAAATGGCACCCTATTCACCTCTATGGGCCTTGGTCAAATCTAGTGCACGACATAGGTAATTAGGGATCCATTTGGGACAGAGCCCTACAGTAATTGTACTGCTGGCATTAGCGGTGCGTGGTTAAAATCACCAAGGATGCTAAAGTAGAAAAAAAATCCATATTACAACCTATGTGTTGTGATAATTACGTTGTTTTCTCTACAACCTGTTAGTTCAAATGCCTTGCCACTGTGATATATAGATAGGCCTAAGTCAGAGACAGTAAGAACACAGTGGCAGAATAAATTCAACCACACCTTTGTTTCATCACTAAACCGGAGAGCAACCTCTGTCTGGTGAAGTCCACAAAGCATATTGCATGTTACAGTTACATGAACTACAGCATGATAAGTTAATGTTCCCCACATTTTCTGACTACTAAACAACTATTGATTTAGAACCACAGAGTTTTACCGCAAGTCTTAAAGAAAACAGAATCTGCCTCCACCATTCCAGAACCATTTCAACTTCAACATTTCAACATTATCTAATCACCTCTGCTTCGTCGAATACAGTGACAACTAAAAGATATCAAAAACTTAGTCCACTCAACATAAGCTAAAGATGATGTGGCTGTCCATGGTACTGATTTCTGTGTGTGGTGTGGTGTGCGTGTGCGTGTGCGTGTGCGTGTGCGTGTGCGTGTGTGTGTGTGTGTGTGTGTGTGTGTGCAAATAGAAAAGACATGTTGACTCACCCTACTTGTAGAGAAACGCCAATGCCATCCTCTTCTTTCATGTTGCTTAAACGGTCTATGACTCTGTCATACACATACAGCACGTTTTTAGTTGTTGTTGTCCTCGGCTACTATGAATACACGCCACTGGCTGCTGGAGCTTGTTGTGTGCTGGTGTAATTCTATAGCTAGGCCGGGGTTATGCCATACAGGTGTATTCCAACGCACAACCTATTGTGTTGGCACATGCCCTACTTTGCCCCGTCTACTCTTTATTAACCTATAGCACTAGATCTGAGACTCTTCCTTTTATTTTAAAAGGAACATTTATTTAGTTTCATGGACCAGTTATTTTGATACTTTTTTGGGGTCCAGTTGAGTTAAAAAATTATGTTACATTTTAGTTGTTTAGGATTCAGGCGGCCGTGGGTTTTGAAGGCCCTCGGATTGATACCCACCCAAAAAAGTTATTCTATATTTATTCTATATATTCTATATTTATTATATATATACATTTGGGAAACTCTGTCTAGGGTATGCACATGTGGGTACGCAGACCCGCGAGCAACTGCAGCCCCTCATGAAGAGTTCAGTGGTTTTGTGGCCCCCACCCCATCAAAGTTGCCCATCCCTGCTATAGATGACGCTCATAAGCTGAGACACTCGTCCTTCCCTTCCTGAACAGTTGTCCTTAGACTAGAGAATTCTGTTTTATTGTGTTGTGTTTCAGACACACAATCCCTCACACACACACACACACACACACACACACACACACACACACACACACACACACACACACACACACACACACACACACACACACACACACACACACACACACACACACACACACACACACACACACACAGAGGAATCAGGTTAAGGCTCACCTTCGCCTTATGCTGGAGGTAATGAGCTTAGCTCAGTTGGTTTGGGAGGAAGGGAGAGCCTCTCTCTGTCGTTACACTTTCCTCCTTCCCCATGTCCTCAGGACTTTCCATCCTTCAGTTTGACACTAATCAGTTAACTGACATCAAACTCTGTCATGTTATTCATCTCTTTCCAACTGCCCCTCAGTTACACAGTGCTTTGGTTTTGGCCCAGTGTCCCAACAGAATTTGTCTCTGCTCCAAGGCCGTGAAATGGAAATCTGTGTGTAGAGCAGTAGTTATCTGTGTGTTTACTAGCTGATTGGATCATGTATGTGTCTTCTATTTCTCACACAAGAAGTGGGGGCCTTTTGTGTGCTGTCTTTCAGCGGACATCGTCACAGTAATCTGTGACAAGCCTGAGAAGGCCCAGGTGCTTTTGGGTAACGTGGAGAGGCAGGAGACACCTGGGCTGAAGAGAATCATCCTGATGGACCCCTTTGATCCTGCCCTGCTGGAGGAGGGGGCGGGCTGCGGGGTCATCGTCCAGTCCATGCAAGATGTGGAGGTAGGGATAGTGTGTAGGGGGGCACAGGTGATGGAGGAGTAGTGTATGGGGGTAGGGAGAGGGGAGAGAGGGAGGAGGAGAGTAGATGCTCATGGAGAGGGGAGGGAGGGGCTTCAGGTGGGGAGGGAGAGAGGCCTCAGCTTAGCTAATATAATGTATCAAAGCCCAACCCTGTCTATGCAGAGACCTGTAGCTCAGCTGTGTACTCTTTCCACCGCTTGCAAGAACACAACTGATTCTTTGGAGAAGTATGAACAACACTTCAATGGCTCCATGTCTATGTACTCCGAACACTCCAAACACTAATGTATGACTGGTGTGTTGGCTATAACTTAATAAAGACTGTAGTATGTACAGTGTATACTGTAATCCATGTACTAGCCCTCTGAGGGCAAGAGATAGGCATTATTATCTCTGCAGAACATGATGGTATCTTGAACAGGTCTAGCCTGTCTCACTTCCTTGCTGTAAATTACCATGTCAACAAAAAACAAACATCATGAAAGAAGCGAAAGTTATGGTTAAATCCTACATTTTGTCAAATAAAGAAATAATGCTTCCGTTACAGTTTACTAAATGAATCTATTGTAAAACTATGCAAGCAAGAGAGAGTTGTTCAGATATTTAGTCCCTTCCACTTTATTATGGCTGTGTTTTATGGTTCTTCTAATGATTATCTAACACAAGATAATGTGCTTGTTTGCATGCTGCCGTCCCATCCAGGATCTGGGCAGAGAGAACCACAGAAAGCCCCTGGTGAGTTCAGTCTCAAATGTCTGGTCTGGTTAGTTGTCTGTGTCTCAAATAGCAACCTATTCCCTACTCAATCGATGCCGCCCAATTCTCACCTTAAAGTAGTGCACTAAATAGGGAATATGGTGTCAGTTGGACAGCATCCAGCCTCGAGATGTATACGGTCTGTCCCTGTCTGCCGCGCTCTGCACAGGCAGAATGCAGGAAGACCTCAGAGTGGTGCTGACTATGTTTTGTTATGTTTTAGACATATTTTAGACAGGATCTCTGGCTGGGTGACAGTTTTCCCTCCATGACCTATTTGTGTATGCGGGTTGTGTTGAATGTATACTTAAATGTTTGAATGTGGGAAAAAAAAGTTATACAATTCAGAATTTGTGCTTTTGAGACCTGAGTACAAACCAATTGGTTCCCTTTGATTGCAATCTATGTGTGCTATTGTGTTAGAATTAAGATCACACCATCCAAGACAACACAGTAGAGAAGGTCTGCAAACATTCTTTAGCTGTCTGTTACTGTAGTAACCACTGTTTAAAATGCATACTGTATTGTATCCCTTTTGATCTCACATAGCACTTTAAGTCTGTGAGTGTTTTGTATTCTCGTTTTACGTGACCATCTTCTACCTTCACATATTGCTTTAAATGCCTGAGATGGGCTAATATAACATTGACTATTATCTGAAGGTGAAATCAATGAGTTCATGATCTCATTGGGACTATTTCCTGACTGTGCTTTTGTTCCCCACAGCCACCTACACCAGAAGATCTGTCCATCGTGTGCTTCACCAGTGGTACCACAGGTATCTCCATCTAGCCACCAGATAAACTATAGCTCGCCAAAGTGTCTTATTCTTACAAGCTGATCAAATTGAATCAAATGTTATTAGTCACATGTGCCGAATACAACAGGTGTGGACCTTACAGTGAAATGCTTACTTTCGAGCCCCTAACCGACAGTGCAGTTTCAAAAAATATGGATAAGAATAAGAGATAAAAGTAACAAGTAATTAAAGAGCAGCAGTAAAAAAAATAACAATCTATACAGGGGGGTGCCGTTACAGAGTCAATGTGTGGGGGCACCGGTTAGTTGAGGTAGTATGTACATGTAGGTTATTAAAGTGACTATGCATAGATGACAACAGAGAGTGGCAGTGGTGTGGAGAGAGAGGGGGGGGGGGGCAATACTGATCACAATATTGATGTGTATTAACTCAGTAATGCAGTATCTGAAGAGTTCCTCCACAATCACCGGTTCAAGTCCAACCCTGACGGTAGCTTTGGTCTGTTTCAGGACAACTTTATGAAGCGTGTCTATTGTTTCTCTCATCGTGTGTGACAGATTATTAACAGGAAGAGGCCTCCCTCTGACCACTTAAAGCCAATGCCATGTATCAGGGTTGAAATGGTACAGTAATGGTCATGGTAGGGCCCTTATTAACAGTGAGACTTCAGAGGGAAAGGCAGTTAAAGGGTTTTTTCTGCATCAAAAGGGGCTTAGGTGGTGGGCGTGGCAGGGGGGCATGGCAATGGGCGTGGTCGGCCCGTAGGCATGGCAATGGGCGTGGTCGGCCCGTCGGCATGGCTGAATTTTACAGAACATTTTAGACGCCCCAATTTCAGAGCCATTTCTGCATTGAAGCCAATTTCCTGAAATTCTACACAATTCTCTATGGAGCTGAGAGAAAATGTTTCGGTTTTAAAGCTCGTTTCATGTGATACTACATATTCTGTAATGGTGCTAAGAAAAAAGGTTTCAGTTTTAAAACTAATTTCCTGCAATTCTATGCATTTTGGCTAATGTTACTTTGCTAAAACATAATAACAAATATTGTCAATACTGTTAATTTCATTGGGTAACACTTTACATTAAGTTGCCCCTATTACCATGTACTGTAACTAACACAGTAATAACTGCATTAGCAATATAGTAGTTACATACTGTAGGTGTTACTATGTAATTACATGGTAATAAGGTTGTAGCCTTATCAGATATTACACAATTGGAACAAGGAATGTGTAATCACACATCCACTTGCTGAAGGTTGATTCAGATGTGTAACTACTGATGTTATTACACATGTTCTTGTACCACTATGTAACTAATGTTTTGTAATTACACATTTAAAAGTCACCTGTGAATTACCATGTTAATAACTCAAACCAAACTCTGTCCTTGTTACATGTACCAGGTTTGGGAAGTAACTGATTACATGTAACCCGTTACATGTAAGGGATTACAAAAAAAAACGTTAACTGTAATCTGTTACGGTACCAGCAAAATATTGTAATCAGATTACCGATACTTATGAAAATGAAAAACTAGATGATTACTTTGAGGATTACTTTTAAATTCAGAAAGGATGTTTGACACTTTGTTTTCTCAATGACATTCAAATCAGCATTGAAAAAAGGCGCAGGTTTAAGTTGTTCCACCTGAGTGAGTCTGACCACAAGTCAGAGACCACTATGATGACACACCAAATGTGTTTGATGGATCGTGGGAAAAGAGCAGGAATAGGCTTTTGTAGGCTACATTCCAAGCTATGTCTTCCAATGGTGTGACTGCTGTTGGCATCCAAAGATGATCCAATTTGAATAAAAGCTTGGAGGTAAGGATGACAGTAGTGGTGTAGTCTATGGTGATACGGATATCACTTATTATTGACATCTACATAGTGCATTGATGTGAATCACACTGCTGTTCTCTCATTTAGCTATTTGCGCCTTACGGATTGTGGTTGTTGTGGATGGCTGTTAACAAATCTAAATGTGTATTTGAACCCAATAATGGTTGAATTCAAGAGGTTTAAGCTGCCTCTCAATCATTGTTTTTGAAACCAGTGGACAGCCATTGAAAAATGGGCTCTTGCAACAGCTGCATAGTGCTGATCCCAACCTATGAGCAATAAAAACCCTACTTTTATTCTAATCTAATTCATGCTGATAAAAAAAAATCCATAGGCGTAATGGACACATGCTGAAACTTGCAAACTTTTGATAGACTTAAAGGGGCAATCTGTAGTTGCTACACCCATTTTTGGACTTAGAAATTATATATACAGAACCAGTCAGAATTTTGGACACACCTACTCATTCCAGGGTTTTTCTTTATTTTACTATTTTCTACATTGTAGAATAAGAGGGATGACATCAAAACTACGAAATAACAGATAAGGAATCATGTAGTAACCAAGAAAGTGTTAAACAAATCTAAATATATTTTGGATTTTATGTTCTTCAAAGTAGCCACCCTTTGCCTTGATGACACTTTTGCACGCTCTTGGCAAAGCATGCCTTTCCATGAGCGCAGCATTTATTTTTGAACTTTGAACTTTTTTAACTTTAACTTAACTCAGAGTAGGGCTGGCTAATAAGTCCTTCGTTTTTGGGTCATGCTCGGGTAGAAGACTTTGGTTAATCTATACTCCCATATTTCCAAGTCCTATTCTTGAAGATCAAGGGGTATAACATTTATTGGAATGACTGGAATTCTGATAGACTTTGGTTTTTAATGTAAAGATAAAATGTAATCATATTATTATATGTAGCAGAAAGCGATGGGTTAGAAGAAGCCTACATAACCAACCCATAAAGTAAAATTTAACATCCATATATGACCAGCTATGTAAACTTTAACATTGATTTATCCTGCAATAGAGGTTGTTCAATTGGTAACATACATTTTTGTCTTCTTCTAATGCCTCTTAAGGGGGAAGTAATCTAAAAGTAACAGCATGCAATCCGATTACATTATTGAGTTACGTTACTCATTACATTTTCAGACAGGTAACTTGTAACTGCAACAGATCACATTTTAGAAAGTAACCTACCCAACCCTGCATGTAACTAACTACAAGATGCCACAACCATTGAATCCACATGTAATGCCAGGGTTGATAAATAGGCTAGGACCTGGTAACAACAATTGTAATAAGCCACACCCTGTCATAAACTACTGGTCATATTAAATTGGTTTATTTCTATGTTATGACCTGGCTCAAAGGCTACATATACCGAATCAAGTGTGATACAAGAACAATGTAGTTACATAAGATATACTTTTAATTATCATGTACCTACCCAGGAGCAAGCAACTTAATGTAAAGTGAAACCCAGTAGGGTATAACCTTTATAATTAGTATCTAGTTACAATGTACCAACCTTTGCAGACAATAGACAACAACCTTGTTACCATGTAATTTACAAAGTAACAGCTACGTAACTACTATGTTACTTGAGTTATTACTGTGGAGTTACATAGTAATAGGGGCAACAATGTAAGGCGCTTGGTAATTTTATTACGGTCTGGACACAAATACAGTCATATAGAAAGAATACCCTGGTATTTCCACACATATAACCACAGCTCCAGTCACAAGCAGCCCACTGCAATCATGGAAAGAGTGCCATCTGTTGGTCTTTCAGTGTAACTTCCATCAGCCAGTATGTGTTTTCCCATGGTGGATGTCTCCCCTGGTGCACTTGTTACACGCCTGCCCTGAGGCCAATCTAAACTCCTGTCTCTCTGAGTGTGTGTGTTCCAAAGGCTGTTACAGGGTTATTCAAGTCAGGTTGCTCCCACTATGGCAAAGCAAAACACATACTGTTCATGTGTAGCCTGAAAAACAAGTGCCACAATGATAATTATGTTCGTTCCTAGGCTGCTAACTTGTTTTTCCGAATATATATATCTAACCTTGTTGTTTTCCATCGATTGATACTGGATGGGTCCCAAAAGGAAACCCGTTTCCATATACAGTCATGGGTGTACACTTTTTACCATAGTCCTAAATATGCACTATAAGGGAATAAATAGCATGCTATCCATTGTTGAGAGCAGGTGGAGGAGGAGCCCATTGATTTTGTTGCACTGTTTTATGTCCCTCTCCTACAAAGGAAACCCAAAGGGAGTCATGCTGACACACGGGAATGTTGTGGCTGATTTCTCAGGCTTCCTCAAAGTGACAGATGTAAGTTCGATCGGACTATGGTATAGCTGACCCTTTCTGTGGAAGAAATGTCCCTTGTACAGTATTTATCTTGAGTAGGTGCTAAATGTCCCATTTATGTAACGATATTAGATGTTAGACTCACTAAATGGCTTCAAGTCCCATATCTTACATGGGACAATAACAAGATGGAAATGTACAATGCACAAATTTATTTGTTTTTGTGTGCTTGTGTATAATATCTGTTTCTCATTAACATCATGTTTGACAGTTGAGTGGTGAGAAACAAACCCCACTGGGCACAGAAGTCAATTCAACATCTATTCTGCATTGGTTCAATGTAATTTCGTTGAAATGAAGGGGAAAAAATGTTGATTCAACCATTGTGTACCCGATGGGGCGGTTCTAATCCCCTGCTAACCACTTTTCCTCTTCCCCATGCCACAGAAAGTAATATTCCCAAACCAAGACGACGTTCTTATCTCCTTCCTGCCTCTGGCGCACATGTTTGAAAGACTCATCCAGGTAATGTCTCAAACAAAGCCCACACTAAGCTTTCATCTGTATAACTGTTGGTGTGTGTGTGTGTGTGTGTGTGTGTGTGTGTGTGTGTGTGTGTGTGTGTGTGTGTGTGTGTGTGTGTGTGTGTGTGTGTGTGTGTGTGTGTGTGTGTGTGTGTGTGTACACATGTACCTGTATTTTCAGACATGTAGGATCTTGGCGATTACCCTTGTCCTTGGCTGTTATTGACCTGGTTATCTGCGGTTGGATTTCATTGTGACATGATATTATTATATAGGCATATCATCTGCTTGCTCTGGATAAGCTGGCTCATACAGTCATGGGTGTGCATTATTTCTGCCGTTTCTAACAGCTTCACCCCCACAGGAAACTTGAGCCCTGCTGTTAACCCCCTACGCTGCCTCTAGCTTGGGATGCATCCTAAATTGCATCCTATCCCCTATATACTGAACTACTTTCGACCAAGGCACTATGGGCCTTGGTCAAAAGTAGTGTACTACAAAGGGAATAGGGTGCTATTTAAATCGCAGGCTTGGTCTGTTGTTTCCGATAGCTGTGGTTCCACAGCTCGTGTTTTCAGTCCCTAACTACTGATTTTGGATCAGTCCCATATGCATTATTTTGAATAACTACTATGAGTTAAACAACAAAGCTGGCACTGGATCAGCTTCAGTACTGAAGGGGTAAAGCAACCATACAGGTTCAACCGAGGTTCTTTCCTTGTTAGTGTGTGAGACACAGACACAGGAAACCACCTCTCTTCCCCTCCAACACAAGCAGGCACATACTTCATGTTCACAAGAATGCACACACCCAGACACTGTTAATGTATGTGACCTTTATGTAACTAATGTAAACGCCTTTAAGTTCATCCTCAAAAGGAACGACCCATGTTTTCCTTGTAGAACTGGTTGAATAGGCTTTTCCATATACAGTAAGTTTTATGGTCCCTGCCAGTGCGCTCCAGTCTATTATGCAAATCATGTCTTTCAACACGTGAAAGAAAAAAAGGCAGTCCCTGCAGAGCCTGTCCTCATCATGACCTCAAAAACAGGAACTGTTCCAAAGATCTGTGTGAATTGTGGTACTTTCAAGACAACTCAGAAACTCTGAACCTCCGAGTTAAAATCAATATATTTTTTTGCGTTAAGTTTCCTGTTTGTCAATTCGGATATTTTGCAAGTGGGAAAGTCAGAGCCCTAGTTTCCAAGTGGACATTTTAGAGTTTTCGAGTTCCGAGTTGTCTTGAAAGCGGCATTAGGCCAGATCTATGCAACTGAATACAATAAGTGCTTTTTGACTCAGTTGTAACTGTTAGGTTCTTTCCCCAGTCTGTGGTGTATTGTCACGGTGGCCGGATCGGTTTCTTCCAAGGCGACATCCGCCTGTTGTCTGATGACATGAAGGCCTTACGGCCCACCATCTTCCCTGTGGTACCTCGACTGCTCAACCGCATGTACGACAAGGTGAGAGAACCAGCCTTTACACCCCCCCCCTACACACACACCTCCCTTCATTTTTCATATCTTATATCAACTCACCCCCTCTCTTGAATGTCTATGTGTGTACTCTACAGATATTCAGCCAGGCCAACACCCCATTGAAGCGTTGGCTGCTGAACTTTGCAGCTAAGAGAAAAGGGGCAGAGGTCAGCAGGGGGATCATCCGCATGGACAGCCTGTGGGATAAGATATTCTTCAGTAAGATACAGGTATCCACCTCCCCTCCTCCATTCCTTCTCTTCTCCTCCTGCCTATGAGTGGCCTGATATGGTGCCCCCGCACATTGGCTACCCGGACTATCTGCATTGTGCCCCGCCACCCACCAACCCCTCTTTTACGCTACTGCTACTCTCTGTTTATCATATATGTATAGTCACTTTAACCATACCTACATGTACATACTACCTCAATTAGCCTGACATACCGGTGCCTGTTTATAGCCTCGCTTCTGTTATTTTTCACTGTTGTTTTTATTTCTTTACTTATCCATTGTTCACCTAATACCTATTTTTTACTTAAAAATCGCACTGTTGGTTAGGGCCTGTATGTAACCATTTTACTGTAAGGTCTACTACACCTGTTGTTTTCGGCGCACGTGACAAATAAACTTTGATTTGATTTCCTGTGTGTGTACAGGCAATAAAATGGGAATATGCACTGTGACCCGTGGAAGTGTTGCTAGGCAGGCAGGATGCACTGTATTTCAACAACACAAACTGCATTCCTGGTGTGTTGTGGGAGTTTGGGTTGTGTAATAGTATCGTGTTCTGTTGGCAGGCCAGCCTGGGTGGGAGGTTACGCATGATTGTAACTGGAGCTGCGCCGGCCTCCCCCACTGTACTGGGGTTTCTCAGGGCTGCACTGGGTTGTCAGGTAAGTGATGCACACATGAATGCGCACACACAAACACACACACACATACATGGTGGATAAACACACACATGCAGCTGCATGCATAAGCATACACATGCGCACACACACGCACATGTGTTGACAAACACACAAATGCATGCAGCCACAAGCACACCATCAGACTGATCATATCACATCCTGCTAACATCCTGTCTGTCCTGGCTGTCTGTAGGTGTATGAGGCGTATGGCCAGACAGAGTGTACTGCTGGTTGTACTTTCACCACTCCTGGAGACTGGACCTCAGGTGAGCTTATCTCTCCTCGCCCCTCTCCTCAACGCTCTTCCCCACTCCTTTCTTCTCTTCTCCTCTCTCCCCCACTCCTTTCTTCTCATCTTTTCTCTTCTCCTCTCTCCCCCACTCCTTTCTTCTCATCTTTTCTCTTCTCCTCTCTTCCCCACTCCTTTCTTCTCATCTTTTCTCTTCTCCTCTCTCCCCCACTCCTTTCTTCTCATCTTTTCTCTTCTCCTCTTTCCCCCACTCCTTTCTTCTCATCTTTTCTCTTCTCCTCTCTTCCCCACTCCTTTCTTCTCTTCTCCTCATCTTTTCTCTTCTCCTCTCTCCCCCACTCCTTTCTTCTCTTCTCCTCTTCTCCTTTCTTCCCCACTCCTTTCTTCTCTTCTCCTCTCTCCCCCACTCCTTTCTTCTCTTCTCCTTTCTCCCCCACTCCTTTCTTCTCTTCTCCTCTCCCCCCCACTCCTTTCTTCTCTTCTCCTCTTCTCCTTTCTTCCCCACTCCTTTCTTCTCTTCTCCTCTCTCCCCCACTCCTTTCTTCTCTTCTCCTCTCTCCCCCACTCCTTTCTTCTCTTCTCCTCTCTCCCCCACTCCTTTCTTCTCTTCTCCTCTCCCCCCACTCCTTTCTTCTCTTCTCCTCTCCCCCCCACTCCTTTCTTCTCTTCTCCTTTCTTCCCCACTCCTTTCTTCTCTTCTCCTCTCTCCCCCACTCCTTTCTTCTCTTCTCCTCTCTCCCCCACTCCTTTCTTCTCTTCTCCTCTCTCCCCCACTCCTTTCTTCTCTTCTCCTCTCCCCCACTCCTTTCTTCTCTTCTCCCTCTTCCCCCACTCCTTTCTTTCTTCTCCTCTCTCTCCTTTCTCTTCTCCTCTCTCCCCCACTCCTTTCTTCTCTTCTCCTCTCTCCCCCACTCCTTTCTTTCTTTCTCTTCTCCTCTCCCCCACTCCTTTCTTCTCTTCTCCTTTCTTCCCCACTCCTTTCTTCTCTTCTCCTCTCCCCCCACTCCTTTCTTCTCTTCTCCTCTCTCCCCACTCCTTTCTTCTCTTCTCCTCTCTCCCCCACTCCTTTCTTCTTCTCTTCTCCCCCACTCCTTTCTTCTCTTCTCCCTCTCCCCCACTCCTTTCTTCTCTTCTCCTCTCCCCCACTCCTTTCTTCTCTTCTCCTTCTCCTTTCTCCTCTTCTCCTCTCTCCCCACTCCCCCCTTTCTTCTCTTCACCTCTCTCCCCCACTCCTTTCTTCTCTTCTCCTCTCTCCCCCACTCCTTTCTTCTCTTCTCCTCTTCTCCTCTCTCCCCCACTCCTTTCTTCTCTTCTCCTCTCTCCCCCACTCCTTTCTTCTCTTCTCCTTTCTCCCCCACTCATTTCTTCTCTTCTCCTTTCTCCCCCACTCATTTCTTATCATCTCTTCTCTTCTCCTTTCTTCTCCTTTCTTCTCCTCTTTTACTTGTCTCCTCTTCTACTCCACTTCAACCGGTCAACAGCTGTTCCACTCCCAGTACACCCAAGTGGTGCACTATACATAGGGAGCCATTTGGGACCCACCCCTACATTAGGCCAGGGAGCAAGAGTACCTTTATGACATCAGAGTACAGTCGGCTCTAGCCCATGCCTGTTTAAAACATTATACTTCACCACTGGGGTGAAAGTCTAAGAGGTTTTACAACGGTGGAAACATAAGCCCACAGAGATAACACGCTGTGTATTGGGGACACATTATAGTGTGACTGAGTATAGCTGCTGCTGACTGATGCCAACGTTAACAAGGCCCTCCATGTCCTGAGGAGATGGGGTTATGAGTCAGTGTCACTTGCTTTTAGCGGAAGGACCACCGCAACGTGTAATATTTTACTGTGAACACTACAGCTGAAGCGAACTCTTTCCTCCGCTGCACATAAGTGCTTTCAGCTTCAGACTCAAACAAACAAACAAGGTTCTCACTGTTTTTAGCTCTGTGGCTTCCGGCTGGCTGCACGTTTCAGGGCCACAACCATTTCCCCTCTGTAATGTGTGAGAATAGGGGCAACTAGTCGGGAGGCTTAATTGTAGTTGGGTCAACAACCTTTGGATCACAGCCAGTATTTACCCACGTACTCTGCTGTGCTACAGAACACTGGCAGTTGCAGTATTTCAACCCAAGCATGCAACAGACACTTTATTGTCTCGGTGAAACAGCCATGGCCAAAGGTTACACTGGAAATATGTTGAGCTGCAGTACATTTGAATGGATGCTAGAGCAGCTCTAACACCTGACTCACCCATCAGCCCACTGAATCATCGGTTATGTCCCAAATGGCACCCTATTTCCTATATAGTGCACTACTTTTGACCAGAGCCCTATGGGAATAGGGTCCCCAAATGGGTCCTGGTCAAAAGCTGTGCACTATATAAGGAATAAGGTGTGATTTGGAATGCAGCCATAATCTCCTGTCTTCCTGGAAATGTCATTACTTATTACATATTATTTCATGATGCAGACTTTGCCAGGTCTAGCATAAATTTCCATCCCAAGGACCACTCAAAACCCACCCACAAGGCCTGAAAACTAGGCCAAAATGTTTTTTTTTTCAGCAAGAGAAGAGTTAAATAGGTGTCTCCATAATGACAATCTAGATACAACTGGTAAAAAAAAGCAAATTGACTGAGAACACATTCTCATTTACAGCAACGACCTGGGGAATAGTTACAGGGGAGAGGAGGGGGAATGAATGAGCCAATTGGAAGCTGGGATGATTAGGTGGTTATGATAGTATGAGGGTCAGACTGGGTATTTAGCCAGGACACCAGGGTTATCACCCCTACTCTTACGAGTAGTGCCATAGTATCTTTAGTGACCACAGAAAGTCAGGAAACCAATTTAACGTCCCATCTGAAAAACAGCACCCTACACAGGGCAATGTTCCCAATAAAATATATATTTTTGTGATCTTGATCAAGTGTTTGTAAGCTACTCTGGACTTCTATAGGCCCTGCACATTATACTCTTCGACACTATAAAAACTATTTGGAACTAGCTAGTGCTGTTATTCGTTTGTTGTCCTCACATGACTTGTCATGAAGTGCTGCTCTCCTCTCACTTGTGACTCTCTCAACACACGGCCCTCCCCATCCCTCGATCCCTCCCTCCCTACCACTCTCTCAGCAACAGCCTGCCTCCCTACCACTCTCTCAGCAACAGCCTCCCTCATTACCACTCTCTCAGCAACAGCCTCCCTCACTACCACTCTCTCAGCAACAGCCTGCCTCACTACCACTCTCTCAGCAACAGCCTGCCTCACTACCACTCTCTCAGCAACAGCCTGCCTCACTACTACTCTCTCAGCAACAGCCTGCCTCACTACCACTCTCTCAGCAACAGCCTGCCTCCCTACCACTCTCTCAGCAACAGCCTGCCTCACTACCACTCTCTCAGCAACAGCCTGCCTCCTACCACTCTCTCAGCAACAGCCTGCCTCACTACCACTCTCTCAGCAACAGCCTCCCTACCACTCTCTCACCACTACTACTCTCTCAGCAACAGCCTGCCTCCCTACCACTCTCTCAGCAACAGCCTGCCTCACTACCACTCTCTCAGCAACAGCCTGCCTCACTAACAACCTGCCTCACTACCACTCTCAGCAACAGCCTGCCTCACTACCACTCTCTCAGCAACAGCCTGCCTCACTACCACTCTCTCAGCAACAGCCTGCCTCACTACCACTCTCTCAGCAACAGCCTCCCTCACTACCACTCTCTCAGCAACAGCCTCCCTCACTACCACTCTCTCAGCAACAGCCTGCCTCACTACCACTCTCTCAGCAACAGCCTGCCTCACTACCACTCTCTCAGCAACAGCCTGCCTCACTACCACTCTCTCAGCAACAGCCTCCCTCACTACCACTCTCTCAGCAACAGCCTGCCTCACTACCACTCTCTCAGCAACAGCCTCCCTCACTACCACTCTCTCAGCAACAGCCTCCCTCACTACCACTCTCTCAGCAACAGCCTCCCTCACTACCACTCTCTCAGCAACAGCCTCCCTCACTACCACTCTCTCAGCAACAGCCTCCCTCACTACCACTCTCTCAGCAACAGCCTCCCTCACTACCACTCTCTCAGCAACAGCCTGCCTCACTACCACTCTCTCAGCAACAGCCTGCCTCACTACCTGCCTCACTACCTGCCTCACTACCTGATTATCAATAGCAGCAGGTCACAGTGAAATAAATAGATTTAAAAAATACACAAAAAATAGAAATATCATAGAAATACCATGGCAGCGGCGGTGTTACTTAGAAGTAGCGCAAAAACCTGCAACCCGCAACCAATACATTTTCCCCTGCGACATTGTTTTCAAAGGACTTCAA
The DNA here is from genome assembly GCF_023373465.1 of Oncorhynchus keta. Taxonomy (NCBI): domain Eukaryota; kingdom Metazoa; phylum Chordata; class Actinopteri; order Salmoniformes; family Salmonidae; genus Oncorhynchus; species Oncorhynchus keta. The sequence continues at coordinate 15,630,157 of NC_068431.1, forward strand.
TGTTCAGGAAAACCATGGACATGGCAACCCTGATCAGTACACTCTCTTAATAAGGCCCTGTGCTCTTACAGTTCCTGGGCAGTGGGGCAGCCTGCTGTTGGTTTGGAATCAGACACAACTGAATGTGTGGATGACATTCAGGGATCTCAGTGGGGAATAACAATTTCAGATCTTCACACACCCTAGAATTGAGCTTTGGCTTTGTGCCTTACAATGTTTTTAAGTTTAGCAAGTATGGAGAAAGGTATGACTTCTCTAACTATTGTGCAGGCCTGATTGTCAAACAATATACATTTATGCGTATTTCCACTAAAAAAATGCACATTTGAGTTGTAAAGGTAATATAGTCATGATTAAGGAACATTTGTATTGCGTCAAATTAAAATATTATTCAACTGCTCCCCCTACTGGTTTGATTCTATATTTCAGTATTTTCAGCTTCACATTGGAGTTTTGGCCTGACTGTATAAATGTATACTTTTTGGTGGCAGCCAATTTACTATCTAATGACTTCAATCCACCAAATGAAGACGTGACTCCACAGCTGTCTGTACACTAGATTTTTTTCTCATACTTCTCCATGGTTTGATGGCTAACTGTAGGTCATGTGGGGGCACCATTGCCATGTAACCTCATCAAGCTGGTGGATGTGGCTGAGAAGAACTACTTTGCACGCAAGGGAGAAGGAGAGGTGAGTTCAATAAAGCATCAAGGACATTTTTGGGTAAAATCCCTATTTGAACATGGTCCCAGACAGTTGATCACTGAGGCTATGTAAGCATTAGTCGATGTGATAGTTTGGTGCTGAACACATTCTCTTTAATTCTCACTCTGTGGCTGTCTCCCTCTCTCTGATCATCCATTAGGTGTGTGTGAAAGGACCCAATGTTTTCAAGGGCTACCTCAAAGACCCTGAGAGGACTGCTGAAACCCTGGACACAGACGGTTGGCTCCACACCGGAGACATAGGGAGATGGTTACCTGTACGTACACATGCTTGTTTATGACCCTTCCCTTGAAAATACATTACCTCAAACATCTATTTGCCTTCCTGGTGTTATATACCCTCAAAATCAAGGCCAAATCCTAACTTGACATTCACAACCATTTCAATTAAAATGTAAGGTATGGGCCTATTTTTGATGTCTGCCCTCCGCTCCTCAGAACGGTACACTGAAGATCATTGACAGGAAGAAGCACATCTTTAAGCTGGCCCAGGGAGAGTACATCTCCCCTGAGAAGATAGAGAACATTTACATCCGCTGTGAGCCTGTGACCCAGCTCTACGTCCATGGTGACAGCCTACAGGTGATCTCCCTAACCACTTGGTTGTTATCACATGACAGCCGATGGTAAGAGTTGTTTGGCCATTATCATTAAAGTTGGGCAGAACCACTGGAACACAGCTAGACATTAGCCCTATAAAAATCTGTCAGTTTAGGCTAGAAATCATTTTTTTTTCATCAATTCACTGCGTACGCACTTCCGCATCTGCGATGAAAGGCGGCAAGCGATGTTTGTCAGACCGTGAGGCATCCCGAAAATTAGTCTTCTCACAAAATTGGATAACACTTTACTTGACACCCAGTGTCATAACACATTATGATACAGTCATAACCATGTCATAATATGTCATAACAGCTGACATAACTTGTCATAATATGGTCTATATTGCATTATTTTATCACTGGTTATGACACCAACAAAAGAGTGACAGAACCCACAAAACATGCACCTCTGTTGCTTATGACCAGGATGGATGCAGGAGCAGATTTCAGGTACAAGAAACCCTCTTTTTGACTGATATAATGTCATGTACATGATAGGCCTATTTGGCTTACATGATTATGATGGTCATAATGCATCTTGGCAGTGTCATAAATCACATGAGCGAAGTTCACTGAACCACCTCGACTAAAATTACAATTGATAGCCTTTGAGTTAGAGTATGATCATTAAAAAAAGACACGACACTGATACTGAGGTTAATTGGTAAGCTATAACAGACTATGTGAGGTCAAAAAATGTAGGTATCATAACAGGTGTTATGTAGGTGTCATAATCAGCCATAAAATAACACAATATATGTCACAATAAGTGTAAATATGGGTCATGACAGTGTTATGGCAAGTTATGTCAGCTGTTATGACACATTATGACATGGTTATGACCGTGTCATAACGTCTTATAACGCTGGGTTTAAAGTAAAGTGTTACCCAAAATTGCCTGTAGCGTCTGAATGGTTTGACCATTATTACCCCTCTATGGAAAGATGAGACTCTCCCGAACACAATGGTGTTTTCCGTTTTGCTCTACGACCCCCACGAGCGTCTTGGGACTAGTCTGAAGTCAGTACAACCGATCTGCTAACTTCTGTCTGTAGCGTCAAAACAGTTTGGACAACACACTAATATGACCCCTCTGTTGAAAGGTGAGACTCTCACAAACACAAATATGTTGTTTTGCTCTAGGATGCCCACAGGCCACACCAGACCTGTCTGAAGGTCCCCCATACCAGTTGAAAAAATTAAATGGAAGTATACTGAACAAAATTATTAACGCAACATGTAAAGTGTTGGTCCCATGTTTTATGAGCTGAAATAAAAAATCCCAGAAATTGTCCTTATGCAAATGTATTTCTCAAAAATGTTGTGCACAGATTTGTTTACATCCCTGTTAGTGAGCATTTCTCCTTTGCCAAGATAATCCATTACAACTGACAGGTGTGACATATGAAGAAGCTGATTAAACAGCATGATTATTACACAGGTGCACCTTGTGCTGGGGACAATAAAAGGCAACTGTAAAATGTGCCGTTTTGTTAGACAACACAATGCCAAAGATGTCTCAAGTTTTGAGGGAGTGTGCAATTGGCATGCTGACTGGAGGAATTTCCACCAGAGCTGTTACCAGAGAATTTATCGTTAATTTCTCTAACTTAAGCCGCCTCCAATTTTGCTTTAGATAATTTAGCAGTTCATCCAACCAACCTCACAACCGCAGACCACCTGTATAGCGTTGTGTGGACGAGTGGTTTGCTGATGTCAACATTGTGAACAGAGTGCCCAATGATGACAGTGGGGTTATGGTATGGGCAGGCATAAGCTACGGACAACGAACACAATTGCATTTATCGATGGCAATTTGAATGCACAGAGATACCGTGACAAGATCCTGAGGCCCATTGTAATGCCATCCATCCACCACCACCTCATGTTTCAGCATGATAATGCAAGTGCCCATGTTGCAAGGATCTGTACACAATTCCTGGAAGCTGAAAATGACCCAGTTCTTCCATGGCCTGCGTCCTCACCAGATAAAGTGGGGAGAACACGTATTTGATACACTGACGATTTTGCAGGTTTTCCTACTTACAAAGCATGTAGAGGTCTGTCATTTTTATCATAGGTACACTTCAACATCAGAGACGGAATCTAAAACAAAAATCCAGAAAAACACATTGTAGGATTTTTAAGTAATAAGGGGTTAAATACATGAAAAAAAAATACATATAAACCTTTTCTCTTTCTTAAATCTCTCAGATATAGGACACTTCAGAACAAATTTCCTTGAGATTATTTTGGGACTGTCTGTTCCATGAAGTGAATCTGTTATTCAATGTGTTTATATGGGCTAATAACAGTCAGGCCAACATTTTTTTTCATCAAATAATTTTTGTAGATATTTTTTTCATACTTCAACGGCTCTTAAAATGTAAAATCAAATAGCTAAATGATCCTTGGTATGACCTTATTAAACAATTCCATATAGCTTAGTCGAACCCCCCTCTCCCCCGGCTTAGACTGTAATGGGTTAAAACCACAGTTTATGCTGGATACTGTTTATGTCCAGATATTTTCATAGATAGTGTTAGGTGCCTCCTAAGAAGAGGTAGATGCAGGAGTCAGGAGCAGGAGAGCAAGGAATTCCAGTTTGCACAGTCCTTTATTATAAGTCCCAACCCACCAACAACAGGCGTGGAAAATCATGAAACACACGGAGGAGAAACCTCTACTCCTAAATATAGTACCCACAGTACAACGACTGAGAGGAAAAAAGCCCTGTGGCGCAAACACGCACCCCTTACAGAGCTAACAAGCTAAATTCATCCTGCACAAAGACTAGCAGGCTGCGATGGTTAATAAACCCACCAAAATTAACTAATCAGACACAGGTGATAACAATAACAGACAGACACAAACGAAAAGGAAAAATGGATCGGTGGCAGGTGGCAGCTGGCAACGACGACTGCCGAGCACTGCCCGAACAGGGAGGGGAGCCACCTTTGGTGGAAGTCGTGACGGATAGACACATACTTACTTACCTACTTAGGCCTATTCTAAAGGTTACTTGTGTGTTTCTGTTCTAGTCCTGTCTGGTTGCCATAGTTGTTCCTGACCCAGAGACAATGCCTGCATGGGCCCTGAAGAAAGGCATGGAGGGGAGCTATCGGGACCTCTGTAAAAATACTGTATGTGATTTCAATCCCATCTTTACATTCAATGGTGTTTTCATTCTGTTTGTTGCCATGATGAAGGAGAGGCTTGAAATAATCAACTATGTGCATAGATGTGAATAGATTGACGTAATCAAAAGAAAGGATTCCTGTTGCACAACATTCATGTCTAGGTACTGCGCTTTTAGAGAAAGATCATCAGATCCTCAGACCCTGAGTAAACTGATTCAAGAAAAGGAAAGGGCACCTTGTTGAACCCTTTGACTTGTTCAATAGATCGACATAACACAACACATGGTATTGTCTTAGAGTCATGGTATGATGTCTTGTCTTGTGTGTGTGTATGTAAAGGTCCTGAAGAAAGCCATCATGGAAGACTTGCAGAGACTGGGCAAGGCCAGTGGCCTCCACTCGTTTGAGCAGGTGTGTGTGTGTCAATTGTAAGGTGTTCATTGGTGAGGGCAAATGACAACTCTCTGAAAGTGAATACCTAGACGATGATGACAAATAGCTGATATGCACACATGACCTGGCAAAGGATCCTGTCTCCATTCTAATGTATTCTGTCTGTCCCAAGGTGAAAAACATCCACATCCACAACGAGCAGTTCTCCATACAGAATGGCCTGTTGACTCCCACACTAAAAGCGAAGAGACCCGAGCTGAGGGAGTTTTTCAAGGAGAAGATTGAAGACCTGTACGAAAACATCTCCATGTGAAACACTACCACAGAATAAACATTTCTCAGTAACATCAGTCCTCATTTATCATTCACTCCCCTTCACCCCCATCCAACCACAAAACAGACTCAAACCAACCAAACAAGTTAATGACCGTGGGTCAGGAAGGAAGTATCAACTTAGCTCTTTGGACCCCCACTGACCAAGTTCTGTCTGCTGCTCCAGGGCAGCCTAGCAGTATGTTGGGCCAGTAACCGAAAGGTTGCTGGTTTGAATACCTGAGCCGACAAGGTGAAACATCTGTTGATGTGCCCTTGAGCAAGGCACTTAACCCTAATTTACTCTAGGGGCGCCGTACTACTATGGCTGACCCGGTGAAACAACACATTTCACCTACAGTACTCGGTATATGTGACAATACATCTGTATTATTTTTTTCCAATGTAGAGCTAAGACCAAATCAGCCTCATCTCTTATCTTGAAACGCCAGCAACAGACAGTCAACATAGCCTGCATGCTCCTCTTTCTTTTGTAGGCCTATCAAAACATTACAAAAAAATGATGCAATCTTTAAGTTTTTCTCCATGTTGTGCTCAGAGAATTTGCCTGGTAAGAACATACCGACCTCAAATAAGGGCATTGCATGCAGTGTGCCCTGCATTGGACACTTCAAAATGAGTCCTGGGCTTTAAAGGCAGTCAACAGGGGTGTAAAAACATTTTGTCTGTTGCAAAACCTTTTCCAACAAAAACAGCTTAATCAAAACGTAAAACATTTTTTCAACAAAAACTAGAGTTTTATTGGACAAATTCAGGTAGGCCCCTCCCCGTTCCATTTGTTCTGTTTGCTTCAATTTGGTTCCTAGAGTAAATGGTAAACGCTTTCCATGCAAGGCAAAACGTTTTGCAACAGAATCCGACTAATGAATACACCCCTGGTATACCAACACCGTCAACCGTCATACTGCAAGGCTTTTTCATGTAGTCGAGATCGACAAGCTCCACTCATTGACGGAGGTTAAAACAAAATGGACTGTGAAAATGTGGGTTTATGTAGTACAAATGTATAGGTTTTTGAGTTAATTTCAGTCCCAAATGATTACTATGTGGATGTACATATGAAGGACAACTAGACATAAGCATAGTTAAGCTGTGGTTTGAATGGATTTTTTTGCGTGTAGTGAGATGAATTGTAACTTTATTTAATCTGTTGTCAAATGGAATCAGCACCATATCCTTGTATTGAATGAGTGCAGCAACAGGGATTAGGGGTTGGGATGGGGCAGAGAAAAATAAAATACATTCTGGAATCATTTTAATTTATTATTTCTTTATTCTTTTCCATGTCAAGCGATGCTTAAACAAACTAAAACAGAATTACCTTTGCATTGCAACATTTGGCTGGGCGATATAGACAGAAAGTTTTAAAGGCCCAGTGGAAACACAAATGTGATTTCCTGTGTTATATATATATATATATTTCCACCCTGAGGTTGGAATAATACTGTGAAATTGTGAAAATTCTGATAATACAATCATTTTTATTGTAACTGCTGTACGAAAGAAACGTTTGAAATTTGTTCCTGTTTTGGTGTCAGGGAATTTTGGCCTACCATGGTGACATCACCATGCAGTAAATGAGTTAATAAACCAATAAGAAAGAGTTCCAAACCTCTCTGCCAATAACTGCACATTCAGTTTTACCCTCGCCACTCAAACCTGCCCTAGACAGTCCTAGAAAAATGATTGCTTGATAAATGGCTCTTTTCTAAGAATGTATTATTATTTAAAAAATATAAAATTTTCAAAAACAAAAAAAATCACAGTATGGTACTTAATTATTACCCTGAAATGATCTGATATTGAGATCTGCATTGGACCTTTAAAGGGATACTGCGAGATTCGGCCCTTTTGTTCTACTTACCCAGAGTCTGATGAACTTTATGTCTCTGTACCCATACCCATATGTCTCTGTAGCCGTATGTCTCTGTACCCATATGTCTCTGTACCCGTATGTCTCTGTACCCATATGTCTCTGTACCCATATGTCTCTGTACCCATATGTCTCTGTACCCATATGTCTCTGTGCCCGTATGTCTCTGTACTCGTATGTCTCTGTACCCGTATGTCTCTGTACCCGTATGTCTCTGTACCCGTACCCATATGTCTCTGTAGCCGTATGTCTCTGTACCCGTATGTCTCTGTACCCGTATGTCTCTGTGCCCGTATGTCTCTGTACCCATATGTCTCTGTACCCGTATGTCTCTGTGCCCATATGTCTCTGTACTCGTATGTCTCTGTACCCGTATGTCTCTGTACCCGTATGTCTCTGTACCCCTCTGTACCCATAGACTTCCAGTCATTGCGCTAACGCTAAAACTAGAGCTAACTTACTTTATACTGCACAGAGACATAACAATTGTATCCACGGGTTTATCGGACTCTGAGTAAGTAGAACAAGGGCAATATAATAGCAATGATCACGGTAGTGATATAGGGTGATCAAATCAAAGTCTTTTGGTCGCGTACGCAGTTTAGCAGGTGTTATGGCGGGTGCAGTGAAATGCTTATGTTCTAGTTCCTATCAATCAATGCAGTAAATGTCAAACAAGCACACAATAATGCAAAGTAAAACAAATAATCACAAATGTAGTACATTAGTAGATATATAAATAGTATGCAAACATTGTTAAAGTGACCAGTGGTCATTTACTATGTACATAGGGCAGCAGTCCGTAAGGTGCAGGGTAAAGTATGCAACAGTTGGACACAGTCTTCATTGATATGTGTCTCCTGAGTTTTTGGAGTATAATGAGCTTGACACAGGTAAAGTGGCTGAGTGATTGGTTTACCTCTTCTGTAGGTTTACTTTGGCACAACAAAAGTCTACTTGGAGCAAGCGTCCAAGTGCATGCTTCTTCTTATCAGCAGCCAACAACTACAATGTTAAGAGCTGAAGGTCTATAGGGCATATTTTCTTCCAAGTACCTCAGATGAAGTTTCATCATCATAGTTGATGTTTGATTTTAGTAGGGGAAAGGCTGCACCTCAGAGGCTGAGGCTCTGAAATATGTTTGTGAGCAGCAGGACCTCAAATAGTCTGTTACAGCTTACCAATTAACCTCAGTATCAGTGTCGTGTCTTTAAAAATGATCCTATTCTAACTCAAAGGCTATCAATTGTAATTTTAGTGGAGGTTGTTCAATGAGCTTATCGCATGTGATTGTCTTTTAACTGAGGCCTGAAGACTAGCCCACAAAGTAAACGTCTGCAGCAGGCTAACCCAGTCTTGTGACACATGTTGCGTTCCCCTGCTCAGACGTTGCATGCGTCAACCATCGACTGACAGATTGATATAACATATGATGTGGTTAGCTCATACTAAAATACCTATCCAGGCGTTGTAAGATCTGGCATGCTTCAGCAACGCCTGGGCAGAGGAATACGCCCATAGACGACCAGGGCTCAAACCATAGCATTCATAACACTTTTTCAAACAAGACAGGGGCAGATTAATATAATACATTTGCAAAATTCAGCTCATTTTATTTGGTCAAAACAATATTTCCGGGCCTCCCGAGTAGCGGTTGGGCTCTACTTGGCTCATTGTGCTATAGAGACTCCCCGGTCGCCAGTTGAACGGTTGAACACATTGGTGTGGCTGGCTTCCGGGTTAAGCTGGCGGGTGTTAAGGAGAGCGGTTAGGCGGGTCATGTTTAGGAGAACACATGACTCCACCTTCGACTCTCCAGAGCCCATTGGGGAGTTGCAGCGATGAGACAAGTTCGAAATTGGGGAGAAAAAATACTAACAAAAAAGAATACTTGACTTATCTGATCTAAGCCCTTGGCTCCAATAAAAGGAGCATAGGCCATAGACAAATGTCCTCCTCCATCTCACTCGTTTCGGGGCAAGTTTTTCCAGGTCTCACCATGTTGAGGCTACTTTCAGTAATTTCTGCCTGGACAAATAAGCCTACACCTGTCACTGAAGATCAAACTGGAAAAATGTGTCACAATCATATCCCTCAAGTCTCTGCATAAATACAAGCTGTTCAGACGATCACATGAATCCACTTCACAGATAAGATGTGATTGGCGTAGGCCTATTTAGGGAGTGTACATTGGATCTTGGAGAACAGGCATGCTTGTACAGCACTATTGTAAATTCATTTATAGAATGAAAGGAATGAAAAATAATTGCAAGTGAAACCACGGGACTGGTTAGGAATCAATGAAGATTACATTCCAACTGATGATCAGATCACAAAGAATCCTGTAGTATGTTTATAAAATATATGAATAATATGTTTTACAGTTAATCTAAATGATGGGTAGATAGGACAGGAATCAAACTGTACATGTTGGATATTTTAATATTCAGTGTTTTTCCTTCTTTGACTAATGACACTATTTTAGGAGAGTGGTCATGTCTCAAACCAGCTACAGGGTTACCTTACTCTGCTTTTGTATTTCACATTTATGGCCAGCAGGGAGCGCCAACATAATTAGGGGAACACCGCCACACATTTTTTCCCCAGCTGAATCTCTGGAAAAGTTTTTGGGGGTACCAAGATGACGGGTAGGTTTATGCCCAAATTGTTGTTGGACTTGGAGGTGGAGAATGAGGAAGAATTAACACAGCAGGTGCTGTGAAAACCGTAGAGTTTCAGCCTTCCCCCGTTGGTGATGAAGATGATTTTGGCCAAGAGGGAGAAAGATTTTTGTAGAGAATGGATTCTTGCCTTCTGGCTGATCCATATGTGGTGTCACGATGGGTGGAAAAGAGGTTGGGGATTGTTAGGTTTTTGAAAGTGACTCAAAGTGGAATCGTGTAGATTTTTAAAAACGTTTATGCCCTCCGCACCACGCGACTGGAGGAAATAAGTGTGACACGCTTTCCTCTCCAGAGCAGGGCGCCATTGAAAGGAGTGATAACTGGAGTGGCATGAAGTGTTGAAGAGGGTCAACTGAAGTTGAAGATTCCCAGTGTTTGTGACGTAGTACACACCATTTGGTGCGACTCAGACCTGTGGAGAGGTGGTGAAATAGAGAAGACACCGTGTGTACTACTGAGCTTTGATGCAGAGTCTTCACCAGTTAAAGTCCACTAACGTGTTTTAGGTGTCAAGCTTATGGCTTATGTAGCAGTAGTGTGCAGGAGGGAGATTCCTGGATGTAAGGAGTGTGCAGGAGGACATGAGACAAAGGAATGTGTAGTATCGGTGGAAAAGGTTGTGTATTAACTGTAGTGGTACACATGGTGCTGGAAATCAGAGGGGTCTGGTGAACGGCAGGTTGAGGTTGCCAGGATCAGAGTATGGCAGAAGATGTGCTATGCTGAGGCAGTAAAGAGAGTATTAGAGGAAGATGGGTCCAGGGTGAGGGATCCTAAGAGGGTACCTGTGAGGAGGCTGAGGCCAATAGAGAGTGATAGGAATAACACATGCTTCAGTAAGGTTGTTTTTTTGGCATTCATGGCCATGGATGTCAGTTGTACCTCAGTAATGGAACGTATATCACAGAGGATGGATGTTGTGGTGTCAGCTGCAGAGAACTACTTGGGTGATTGTTGAGACTGTTTTGATCCTGCGGACTGGGATATGTTCCAGGTAGCCTCTGAGAACAACATTTACGAACACACGGATATGGTGACTGAGTTCATCAGAAAGTGTATAGGAGAGGTTTTACACACTGTGACTATTAAAACCTACCCAAACCAGAAACCGTGGATAGATGGCAGCATTCATGGAAAACTGAAAGTGCGAACCATCACATTTAACCACGGCAAGGTGACTGGGAATGTGGCCGAATACAAACAGTGTAGTTAAGGCAAACAAATAGTTAAAACATCAGCACAGTCACAGTGGAGTCGCAATTCAACAGCTCAGACACAAGACATATGTGGCAGGGTCTACAGACAATCACAAAATACAAAGGGAAAACCAGCCACGTCGCGCACACTGACATCTTGCTCCTGGACAAGCTAAACACCTTCTTCGCCCACTTTGAGGATAATACAGTGTCACTGACGCGGCCCACTACCAAGGACTGTGGGCTCTCCTTCTCCATGGACGACGTAAGACATTTAAACATGTTAACCCTCGCTAGGCTGCTGGCCCAGTCGGCATCATTAGCCGCGTCCTCAGAACATGCACAAACCAGCTGGCTGGAGGGTTTACGGACATATTGAATCTCTCCCTATCCCAGTCTGCTGTCCCCACTTGCTTCAAGATGTCCACCAGGATGTCATAAGGTGAATGCACCAATTTGTAAGTCGCTCTGGATAAGAGCGTCTGCTAAATGACTTAAATGTAAATGTAATTGTTCCTGTACCCAAGAAAGCAAAGGTAACTGAACTAAATGACTATTGCCATGTAGCACTCACTTCTGTCATCATGAAGTGCTTTGAGAGGCTATTTAAGGATCATATCAGCTCTACCTTACCTGACACCCTAGGCCAACTTCAATTTGCTTACCGCCCCAGATCCACAGACGATGCAATCTCCATCGCTTTGCGCACTGCCCTATCCCATCTGGATAAGAGGAATATCTATGTAAGAATGCTGAATGCAGACCCCTCCTGTACTCGCTGTTCACCCATGACTGCGTGGCCACGCACGCCTCCAACTCAATCATCAAGTTTGCAGACGACACAAAAGTAGTAGGCCTGATTACCAACAATGACGAGAGAGTGGTGCCAGGAAAATAATCTCTCACTCAAAATCAACAAAACAAAGGATCGGATCATGGACTTCAGGGAACAACAGAGGGAGCACGCCCCTATCCACATCGACTGGACTGCAGTAGAGAAAGTGGATAGCTTCAAGTTCCTCTGCATAGACATCACTGACGATCTGAAATGGTCCAACCACACAGACAGTGTGATGAAGAAGGCGCAACAGCGCCTCTTCAACCTCAGGATGCTGAATAAATTTGCCTTGGCCCCTAAAACCCTGACAAACGTTTATAGATGTAAAATTGAGAGCATCCTGTCGGGCTGTATCACCGCCTGGTACAGCAACTGCACCGCCCGCAACCGCAGGGCTCTCCAGAGGGTGGTGCGGTCAACGGGAATGCAGGCAAACTACCTGCCCTCCAGGACACCTACAGCACCCGATTGTCACAGGAATGCCAAAAAGATCAAGGACAACAACCACCCGAGCCACGGCTTGTTCACCCCGCTATCATCCAGAAGGCGAAGTCAGTACAGGTGCATCAAAGTTGAGACCGAGAGACTGAAAAACAGCTTCTATCTCATTGCCATCAGACTGTTAAAAAGCCATGACTAGTGTGCTTCCACCCAGTTACGCAACCCTGTACCTTAGAGGCTGCTGCCCAATATATATAGACTTGGAATCACTGGCCACTTTAATAATGGAACACTAGTCACTTTAATAATGTTTACATACTACTTTAGTCATCTCATATGTATGTACTATTCTACTGTATTTTAGTCAATGCCTCTCCGACATTGCTCAATCTAATTTTTATATATTTCTTGAATCCAATTATTTACTTTTAGATTTGTGTGTATTGTTCTGAATTGTTAGATATTACTGCACTGTTGGAGCTAAGAACACAAGCATTTCGCTACACCCGCAATAACATTTGCTAAATATGTGCATGTGACCAATACATTTTTTTTGATTTGGGTGAATGAGATTTTACTGCAGAAGAGTTACGAGATGTTTTGAATGATAGTGTCCCGTCCTCCAAGGCTGCTGGCCTGGAGTAGGAACAGATAGGACCAAATTAGTGGAATAATGGTGAGTTTTTAATGGGTGCAATGTTTTCACAAAGTTTAATGAATTCATACATCAGAATAGTAGGCTGATATACAGCCAATACAGTAGGTGGCGCCATGCACCGATAATACTTGTTTGCGGACTGCGGTAATACCCCAGAAGAAGCAGTTGCTGATGATCCAGAGGTCTAAGAAGGTTTGTGAATGTTTAAAAATAAAACTAGCTATGGCCAATGACAACGTTTTAATAATTACATTACTAATTGTTTGTTCAAACTATCTTTCTGATTCGTTGGTTTGCTGGCTTTATACTTTAATCTAACAAGTGAAACACCTGCCTGGCCAAAAAATTAACAAACGTTGGCTACCGTTAGCTAACTACTGTCGCTAACTTAGCAGGCGTCATTATCGGGACACTAAACACGTTCAAGTTGAAAGTTCATGCTCACCTTGACTTCATATTAAGTGGATGTAAATTCATCAATGAGCTTGGTACTCGTGTTTTGATTCAACTGTAACTTTTCTCTCCAAAGAATAATCGTGTTTTTGCTGGAATGGTTCGTTCAAAAGGTCGGAGTGACGACACCATCACAAGACGAGAAGGAATGCTCAGCAGCAGCTCCAGAAGGCAGAGTGGTGATACGCCTTTGAAGTCAGGTTTCACAAGAGGCAGTAAGAAATGGGATGCCTTTCAATGACAGTATGCGCTACTATGATTATACCTGTCCTGAAGGCCATCTCTCCCCAGATTTCTTCAAGTGGTATCTTCATACACAGATGTAGCCATCTATAAAGTATTAAATAAACCGCTTCTGACATCCAGCTACACACGGATGTACATGCAGCACAACTGGTGGAAAAAAAGTTCAACAAGCCCAGTAGTATACTCATACCCAAGCAGAGGTTTTACCTTGCAGAGCAAGTTAAGTCTTGTTCATAGCCAATCATTAGGTTTGACTACTATAATTGCTGATCACTTGCCTGGCAGAAGCAAATTGGTCTGGATGCCAGGCAATCTGATTAAGTATTTTGTTTAAATTTCAGAACTAAAGCGACTCTTCCCTAAACCCCTCTGCGCACGGCCAAAAGGCCATGTTCTGTCACCTATAAATGAGTCAACATGCACTGATCACAGGTGAGCTGCTTCATCTGTTAAACAATTTATAACAATCAGATATGGGTTGAGTCCCAAATGGTACCCTATTCCCTGTTTAGAGAACTACGTTTGACCAGTGACATGGGGTGCCATTTGGGATGCAGACAGGTAAGATTTGTAGCTAGCGTTAACGTGACTGTTCATTCCTAGTACATCCCATTATGTGTGCCTCAACAGATCTGTCTTGTCAACTGCTCCCTGGATGAACAGAATGCTGGAATCAAATGGAACTGTGAGTGAAAAGTCATTAAACAAGTTTGCATCACCTCCGATTCACTCGACTAACTTATCACTCTCCATTTTCTCTTTTCAGGAGAGCACAATACATTATAGCACAGAAGACGGTTCAAGTTGAGTTAGGAACATGTTTGTTTTTGTCAGTTAATGGTTAAACCCATGCTCACTTTGGTCCTTCATGTTTTGGATTGGTAATTGCAAATAGGTCAAAGTTTACTATTGAACATAATATTTTTTTCTATGTGCAGTTTCACAAGTGGGTGTTTCCTCCCTCCTGTTGGATTGTGATGAGACTGACTCTGTTGACATCTCCAGTGATACTAGCTCCAGCAGTCTGCCCTCACCTGAGCAGTTCCGCAGAGAGAAAGTCTATGGTGTGTGTGTTGGTCTAGGACTCAGCAGGCACTGTAAAAAGACCTGGCTGACAGCCCATACCTTAAGAAGTTGAGTGACAGGGATTTTTCAATCCCATCTTTTTTTGCGGTTTAGAAGAGATAGTGGCCTTCCCCAATGAGGAGATGTTAGACCTGAATGTAAAGAACTCCACTCTCCTAGATGTCAGCCATGCTGAGGACATCCACATGCAACAGCCTCCTAACCTGTCCTCCATCATTGGTAAGAGATACAGCACAATGCTGGACATACAGGATGTTACCCTAAATGGCACCGTATTGACTTTATAGACTACTGTTTTGACCCGCGCACCTAGAGCACCACTTTTGACCAGAGACCTATCTTGGGAAAATGGTGCCATTTGGGACATATCCCAAGTTTTTGTAATTTTAATTATTATTATTTTAATTTTAAGGACCCTGAAACCTTGTCAACCTTGGAGAGATTTAGTATTCCATGCTTCCTTATCTGTGCAAAATGTTATTTTTTTTCTTTGCAGACATTTCCCAAATGAATGATGGAAAAGATCAGGAAAAAAGGTCAATTTGATTGAATGGCTCGACTCTTTGTATAAGATGTGAAATTGACTTTTTCATAGAATGAATAGTCATTTATATTCTAACAAAGAACCTTTATTTGTTCACAGCCGTTTAGCGCGACCCATTAAAAGTACATATTCAGGTATTTGCTTATAATATATTTTATCGTAATTTTTAAAATAACTAATAGTAATTTGTTAATTTTTTGGAGAAAAAAAAACAAACAAAAGCAGGAGAGCGCATATAGAACTGATTATTTATTTTCTATGTATTTGTAGACAAGCTGTTCAATGCCTATGTGTCCGTTGAAAGCACCCCCCTAGCTGGAGGAGTAAATGTGCCCTCAGTCCCCAAGAAAACACAAAGGGTATGAAAACACTCACCTGCCTTGTATTTCTCAGATTCTATCTGAGCTAAAAGTGGCATGTAAAGAAAAACTGTGGCTCATCTGCAAGTTTAAGAATGTCAGTTAGTAATGAAGTCCTCCTCTCACAGCCAGTGACGATTAGACCCAGGAAGATCAAATGCAGGAAGAGAGTAAAATTTAGTGACTCTGTTACCACTGAGAAGATGGTAGTGAACAATGTGGAGCCTGTCAGTGACCACACGATCAGTGAGAGGACCAGAGACACATTAGACAACAGAGAAACAGCTGCCCCTGAAGTAGTCCCTCAAGTCCTGAAAAGACCCACACATCACTCACCAGAGCAAGCCAAGTTCTTTGACTTTGCAGATGAGAAAGAAAGAGACACCTTCTTTCAAAAGTTGAGGCAGAGGTACTCCTCCGTTAGGGTAAGCATCCTCTCTGAATGGTCAGTCTTTGGATGATTGCAGATGCCATGTATCAGGAATTTGCTCTCATAGTATGTTGTTTGACTGACCATGTCCGGGTACTTTTCGTCACCAGAGTATATTCGCCAATGTTGGTGGGCGTTCGACAGATACATTTGAAGATGAGGGTAATGTTTGGTAAGCACAATTTCTACATAGGATGAAGTCCTGCAGATGTTAGTAAAATGGTTGGTTCCTAGGACAAAAATGTCATTTTGGGGTATATTCAGAGGTGGAAACTTTCCGTGGGAATAATGGAAATATATGAATATTAATACCATTTTAAATGTAGATGTTTTTTGCATTGGATATATTTACCATATCATATGGAGACAGAAACAAACCTTTTACCTTATCAAAAGTAGACATAATTGCAAATGATTAATTCCTTCCAATAGAACCCCCCGTTTAGTTATGAATTGAACTTTAATTAAATAAGTTGACTCTTCACATGGGATGATTTCAATGAACAACAAAAGGTAATATTGAATCATCCATCACATCTCCCAAAAAACGTTTTCAACACATCTGTAAAATGAGTCTAGAAACTAAAGCTTTGGTTGTCTTCCTCTCAGGCTTCCATGTCTTCTCACTGGACCTCCTCAATGTCCACCTCTTGAACATCAGACTTTGAGGCCTCATCTTCACTTTCACTTTCCAACCTTGTTGACGATGGCTCGTTGTCAGGCTCAAATTTGCCCGGGTGGACAACAATTTTTCAACCCTTGTATTGGTCAGCCTGTTGCGTGCTTTGGTGTGTGTGTGTGTTCCCAAACAAGGACCAGTTGCGCTCTGAGATGGCTGATGTTGGTGGGATTTGGAGGATGATTGAGGCAACTGGGTAGAGATCCTGAGATCCACAAAGTCTCTTCCACCAGGTGGCTGATGAGATATGTTGGCACGACTGCCATATTGCATCTCCATCCCAAAGCCCTTGCTTGGAAGTGTACTTTGCCAGACTGCCAAGAACCTTGTCCTCATCCAGGCCACGGTGGTGAGACACAGTAGTGATGACACCATAGGCCTTGTTGATCTCTGCACCAGACAGGATGCTCTTGTCAGCATACTTGGAGTCATGTATGCTGTGGTGTGTATGGGCTTCAGGCAGAAGTCATCACGCTTTTTGATGCATTTCAGAACGGCAGTTTCCTCTGCTTGGAGCAACAGTGAAGTGGGCAGGGCAGTATGGATTTCTTCTCTTACATCTGCATGCAGAGTCAAACAGGATGTCATTGTCTCCCTCAATCCATGCATTGGCTACTGCTATAGGTTTCATGAGTTTCAGGCTGCTTTACACTCTTTCCCAAAATACATCATCCAGGAGGATCCTCTTAATGGGCATGTCCATAAACGCAGACTGATATGGTCATTTCTTGGAGAAACTCCTTCCCCTCCAGGAGACTGAAACATGATGACAACACCACCCCAACAGGTGTTGCTGGGCAGCTTCAATATGGTGCTCTTATTCTTCTCACTTTGCTTGGTGAGGTAGATTGCTGCTATAACTTGATGACCCTTCACATACCTAACTATTTCCTTGGCTCTCTTGTAGAGTGTATCCATTGTTTTCAGTGCCATGATGTCCTTGAGGAGCAGATTCACTCCATGAGCAGCACAGCCAATGGGTGTGATGTGAGGGTAGGACTCCTCCACTTTAGACCAAGCATCCTTCATGTTCTCATCATTGTCTGTCACCAGTGCAAATACCATCTGTGGTCCAAGCTCATTGATGACTGCCTTCAGCTCATCTGCAATGTAGAGACTGGTGTGTCTGTTGTCCATTGTCTGTGCTCTTATAGAATACTGGTTGAGGGGTGGAGATGTAGTTAATTATTCATTGCCCACTAACATTCAACCACCCATCAGAGATGATTGCAATAGTCTGCTTTCTCTATGATTTGCTTGACCTTCACCTGAACTCTGTTGAACTCTGCATCCAGCAAATGAGTAGATAAAGCATGTTTGGTTGAAGGGGGTATTCTGGGCAAAGTACATTCAGAAATCTCTTCCAATACACATTGCCTGTGAGCATCAGAGGTGAACCAGTTGCATACACGGCTCAAGCAAGACATTCATCAGCATTTCTCTGACTCTTTTCCTCCATTGAGTCAAAAAAACTTCTGATTCCAGGAGGACCATGAGCTGTTGCTATCGATAAGGTGTCTGATTCATCATTTTCACCTCAAATAGAAGAGGGACTTTTGTCAGAGGTTGCTTGTTGTGAGAGCTGGGGGAACTTTATGCACTTGGCCAGATGATTCTGCATCTTTGTTGCATTCTTCACATATGATTTGGCACAGTATTTGCAAATGTACACAGCTTTTCCTTCTACATTAGCCGCAGTGAAATGTCTTCACACATCAGATAGTGCCTGTGGAATTTTCCTGTAAAGATTAGAAAAAAATGTGTAAAAGAAAAACAAATACAATTCCATCTACAGATAAATAGTTAAGCAGTTAGATTAAACAACTCCTTTGTAAGAAATGTTTTAAAATGCAACGTATGGAAATAGGTGAATTAACACTCCTCAGTTAGCAGGCTCAAGCAAGCTAAAACCCACATGGTAGCAAAAACTAACTAGCAGAAATTGTTAACAAGTTAGAAATGATTTAAACACTATAGGCTACTATTTACTAGTTAACAAAAAATCATGTATGTCATATAAAATATATTCACCCCAGCCAGTATTGTAATCAAAACCAGAAAGCATGTAGTCCTTGGCTCGGACAGTGTAGTAGTGTGAGCTCAATAGCATCTCATTAGTGTGCAAGATCTTGAGAATCAGCTGTACATGTGATGGAAGAGTGCACTGTGAATGCAGAGGGTTGCAATTATATTGAATTGGGGATAGTTTAGCCAAAATATGCCACAAGATGTAGAATTGCCTTGTGTATCCCACTAAAAAGGTTAACTTGTTATTTGCTAACTTTGAAGAATTTAAGCAAAATTCCCAGGCTTAACTTCCCATGGGACATTTCTGACAGCGCTTTGCAGACCTAGTTATTACCCATTCCTCTCCTCTCGAGACCTTTCATTGCGTCCTCAAGTATTTCCATAGGTAGGGCCAGGAGTTTTTCCTGAACAATGTGACTGGACCTGGGGTGTATTCATTTAGCTAATTATGTAACAAAACCTTTCTTAAATGGAAGCAAACTGAACAAAACGGGGAGGGACCTACTTGAATAGAAACTCTCGCTTTGCTCCTGTGTGGCTAAGTTGGTATGGTGGGACCAGTACAGAAAAAAGTATGAACATTTATTCACTCACTACTGTAAATCGCTCTGGATAAGAGTGTCTGCTAAATGACTAAAATGTTAATGTAAAATGCTCTGTTTGCTTCTGTTTTCAAACAGTATACAGTTCTGTAGGTAATCCGCCCCAGGAAAAGCTCTTGGCTCTAGTTATTAGCTGTAAATCGTGCTCGAGTTTTTTCCTACTCGGGAGAAATCCCTGCTGCCCTATCCATTAAATATTATACGGTTTTGTTTTTATGATTTATAGTAATGGTTGAGTATGATTGATCTGCTGTTACTTTTTTTCATTTTCCATTGTTATTGAATATTGTGCTTTATTCACTCTGCAGTTCAAAGATATAAGTACCAAGTAGTTAAAGGGCTGAACCATCTGTGTAAAGTGTACCACTTCCAGTCCTCCAGGAAGTAAAGCTACCACAACTTGTGAAAGCTGTCATCAATACAGGTGAGAAAGCAAACAAACCACATTGTCTGAAGCTAACATTGTAACCTTATTTTACATGCCATTTTCTCTAAGCATTAATCTCGCAATACCCATTTTATTAATTCTCTTTTAGGACACTTCTGATCCCTAAAGGTTTTCACAGTCCATGGAGAGACAGGTTGTTGTGGTTAAAAACATATATTTAAAAAATGAAATTCTGTTGCTGTAATATATAATGTAGATAATGTAAATTTTTAATTTAATTAACATAATAAATTGATAAAATTACAGTTCTGCTGTATTTGAGCTTATTATTTGACTAAACATGTGAAATATATTTCAGGCATAGAATTGGACTGTGATGTATACAAATGATTTATATTGTTTTTGGTGTTGAATGTACATTTTTATTTGGTGTCTTGTGTTAGAACTTTCAGCCAAAACATAAACAGAGTGACTATTTTGACCACGTGGTGTTTGGCTAAAAATATCATCCAATCAAGTGTTTTCGAGAAGGAGCAGTGGATCGTCGTCCAATCAGAAAACTGTAGTGGGTTTCCAAGCAGTTCGTGTGACTAATGCCTGTCATATGACTCCGCCACAAATGGGGTTAGTTTTAAGGAACTAAGGCTGCACTTGGATTTGGAAGAAAGCGAGACTTTCTAAAATGCCTCCAACTCTTTTTCAGAAACTTTTTAATAAAAGAAATTCAATTTCGCCGCCCCCAAGATGCAACAAAGAGGACCCCGCGTTCAGGTTTGTGCGCATGCTATCTATATTAAACTGCAAGCTATAGCTAACGTTAGCTGGCTAGTTAACGTTAGTTGAGCAGCTCATTCTCTTGTGCAAGTGGAGCAGAAGTTGTCCGGAGTATTAGGTATTAAGATAGTTATGCAATCCGTAATATGCAACGTGTTTTAACCACCTACCGTTCTGATAACGACAGCTGTAAAATGACCTTAATTATTGCCACCTGCTAATTAAGTTAGCTAACCCACGCCAATCACATCGTGAAATCGCTTGAGAAAGACTGGGTCTTTGTATAAAATATGGCAATGCCTCTACTGTTTTGTTGGAAATTACTTGAATCTAATGATAATATTTTGTGTTGTGCTGGACAGGGTTTCTTTGTCACGTTTACTTGCAGTGAAATACATGATCGGAATTATGTTTAATATCAGTGTACACAAACAACAAGAATGCATAACTAGCTAGCTACAATTCAAGATTATTATCATCATCACTTGGTGCCAAGTACAACGTGCATGCATGCTACTGTACCCAGTCGCAGGCACAGTAGCGCTGTACGTGCAACGGTGCACGTGACTGTTCAATGGGACTCTGACAACTAGATGGCTGGTTAACTGAAGTTGCGATGTGAAGGCTCTGTAAATACTGTAGTTGTGCTATACTTTCTGATTACCATGCAATTACAAAGCATTGGTGGTATTGACCTTCTGTTACCTCGCATTGGGAAATACTTTTTTTTAAATAAATGATTAAATACTGCCATGTCATTTTTTTTGGATGTCATCTATGTCATGCCAAAATATTGAATGTTTGTGAATTATAGGCCTATAATTTAAATGTGAAGAAAAATGTCAGTTGTATTCTATTTGTGTCGCTCATGAGACCCCCGATGCTAAGTACCCTCACCTATATGTGTCAACCACATTCTACAGCCAAAAATATGTCTTGTCTGCGATAGATAAATGGAGCGTAGTGCATTTTGCCCTTTGACTTCAATTGGGGCATGGCTTACTATTCCCTTTCTGGCTCACACGACAGTACATTAATTTGGCACACAGGCTTCGTTTATCAGACATGCAGGACTGACAGACAGGAGTTCACTGTAACACTCACTCCAGCAACAGGTCTGAAGAAGCAACACTTTGGTGTCTAATTGAATTAATTTGCTTTTCTGACAGTGACACTACTCCGATACTGACACTTGTGATTGAGCCTTAAGATTTTGTGAATTACCGTTCTGAGCAAACTTCTCATCTGGAGCAGTTTGTGAGGGCGCAAACATGCTTGGGAGTGAGATGTCACTGTGCCGCCTACTTCTCAACGGCTCTTCTCTAAACCCATAGTCGTGTATCAATCTGAGACAAGTAAGGAAAAGTTCATGTTAAGGAGTCTCTGTTGGACTGGGCCTGGAACAGCACTGCCACATCAATGCACTGTCCCTCCCTAAGAATACCAGGCAGGGCAGCAGGTTGGCTGACCCTCTGAGGAAAATCTAAACAGCGCTCATATTTCCTTGGCTATGAGTGACCCAAGAGCAGCATACTGTACATTGCTGAGAGGTCCCACCCAGGGGCTTTGTTTGCTCCCTTGCCTGCCCCTGTTGCAAACAAACTTCCTTCCTGTACCACAGCACAGCCTGAAGTGTGGACTTAACACACTGCTCCTTCCTCAGCCAGATCACTGTAGATTATAAATGCCAAACTGATATTTTCGATCATTTCTGTTTGTCTATTAAGCCTTTAGCTATAGTAGTGAAATTGCTTGAGAGAGGAGAAAAATATGCTCAAGTTCCTTCTCCTGGCCCTCTGCACATAGTTTCAAAACTGTGTGTGTCATGTGAGGGATCATCAATCATAATGTCTGCCAGAGTATCACATGTCTGTATTCCCCAGTCAGTCACAATCTATAAAAGTAACTGCCAGGTTAGATGAGGGAAAGATATTGCTTTTGTATTCCCAATGTTCTCCTTCCCCTGTTTTGAGTGATGGTTTGGCTACCTTGTATTTAAAAAAATAAATAATATGAGTTTGGCTAGTGAGTGTGTTGCATCTCAGCAGACAGCTTGTCGACATGTTCTTCCTATACAGGCTATTTTAAGTGGGCTGGAGTTCTCAGAACCGCAGTCATGGTAAAGATTATATATTTTTTTCTCCAGCCCCATCCCTTAATGGTAAACTCCACCCAATCTTTTGGTATTAATTTCATTAGTCCATTGTTGACACAATCCCAAAATGTTTTGCTTGTCAGACATTTACATTTACATTTAAGTCATTTAGCAGACGCTCTTATCCAGAGCGACTTACAAATTGGTGCAAACACCTATGACAACCAGTGGAACAGCCACTTGCATCTAAATCTTGTTGGGAGGGGGGGTGAGAAGGATTACTTACCCTTACTTACCCTATCCTAGGTATTCTTTGAAGAGGTGGGGTTTCAGGTGTCTCCGGAAGGTGGTGATTGACTCCGCTGTCCTGGCGTCGTGAGGGAGTTTGTTCCACCATTGGGGGGCCAGAGCAGCGAACAGTCTTGACTGGGCTGAGCGGGAACTGTACTTCCTCAGTGGTAGGGAGGCGAGCAGGCCAGAGGTGGATGAACGCAGTGCCCTTGTTTGGGTGTAGGGCCTGATCAGAGCCTGGAGGTACTGAGGTGCCGTTCCCCTCACAGCTCCGTAGGCAAGCAATCAAGTTCTCAAGATATGTAACTTTCAAAATACAGAAGTCACCCCATACTTTGCATTTAGCATAATATGATGCTGCGGTTTGTGTCATATGATGCAAATTGCATAATGTGAGGATTTCTGTATTTTTAAAGTTACATATCATGAAAACTTGATTGCTGACAAGCAAAACATTTTGGAATTGTGTCAATGGGCAAACAAACACCAATATATACTTTCCTTTAACTTAGGGCTGTCTTGTTCAACTAAGTTGTCACTTCTTTTGACCAATTGTTTGGTCAAGATGTCTGAACACGTATTTCTCAATATATTGACATGTTTTTTAATAAAATCAACTATATACATTGTCTGATGCTTTAAGCTTACGGTGTGAAATAAGACAAATGCCTCAAGGGGGTGCAAGAGGTCTAGACCTAACTATTGTCCTCCTGCTGACTTTCGCAGATTCTGCCATTACTCTCCTGAAGTTGCCGGTAATAGGCTACATGAGGAGTGCCAATTTATCTTATTTCTACCGATCTGCTCTCCACTTATGGTTTTCATATGCACATTTTCTTGAAACAGTTTGTCTTCATATCTCAATCATTGTCATGTGATTAATCCAAATTCTATCTAAATGAAAATGATACAAACCTAAAATTACTTCTATTGCCAACTATGTAAAGAAAAAATGGCCTTCATAAGGCCAACAAATAAGAACATTGCGGCCTGCCGGTAGAAAATATCCTGATTTAAAAAAAAAAAAATACAAAAATATCCTATAAATCACATTGGCTACACATGGCTTGTCTGCAACCACCTTGAAACATAGTTGATACAATCAACTTGGGTCCAGCCAAAGCTTGCTTGCGCTTTGCTAGCAACATTGTATAAAATATTCTGGGCCCACAGTTTCCTGAGCTCAGGACAGACACAGCTGTAGGCTATTTGCGCAAGGGATAAGAAGCTGTGCTTGACTTGGGCAGGAGCTCATCGGAGCTGAGTACCGGCACCTCAAATGTTCTACTGCTTGAGCTCCTGTTCCTTTTTAAATTATATTCGCTCAAAAGTGTTGTGGTGCTCCTGCACCGAAATAGAAACGGGACCAGCACCCAAAATGAGTACCGGAACATATTTCAGTCCAAGTCGAGCACTGATAAAAGTAATCAGGCCGGCCTATTTTATGACGTTTCCACTGGATCATAGAATGACTTTTCACCTTCACACTGAGTGTACCAGTCAAAGGTTTGGACACCTACTCATTCCAGGGTTTTTATTTTTTACTATTTTATACATTATAGAGTAATAGTGAAGACATCAAAACTATGAAATAACACATATGGAATCATGTAGTAACCAAAGAAAGTGTTAAACAAATCAAAATATTTTATATTTGAGATTCTTCAAATAGCCACCCTTTGTCTTGATGACACCTTTGCAAACTCTTGGCATTCGCTCAACCAGCTTCACGAGGTAGTCACTTGGAATGCATTTAAATTAACAGGTGTGCCTTGTTAAAAGTTCATTTGTGGAATTTCTTTCTTTGAGCCAATCAGTTATGTTGGTGATATACAGAAGATAGCCCTATTTGGTAAAAGACCAAGTCCATATTATGTCAAGAAAAGCTGAAATAAGCAAAGAGATGACAGTCCATCGTTATTTTAAGACATGAAGGTCAGTCAATATGGAAAGTTTCTTCAAGTGCAGTTGCAAAAACCATCAAGCGCTATGATGGAACTGGCTCTCGTGAGAACCGCCACAGGAATGGAAGACCCAGAGTTACCTCTGCTGCAGAGGATAAGTTCATTCGAGTTATCTGCACCTCAGATTGCAGCCCAAATAAATACAAACATCAACTGTTCAGAGACAGCATGAATCAGGACTTCATGGTCAAATTACTGCAAAGAAACCACCACTAAAGGACACCAATAAGAAACAAGCAATGTACATTAGACCGGTGGAAATCTTTCCTTTGGTCTGATGAGACCAAATTTGAGATTTTTGGTTTCAACCGTCATGTCTTTGTGAGACGCAGAGTAGGTGAATGGATGATCTCCGCATGTGTGGTTCCCACCATGAAGCATGGAGGAGGAGGTGTGAGGTTGCTTTGCTGGTGACGCTGTTGGTGATTTATTTAGAATTCAAGGCACACTTAACCAGCATGGCTACCACAGCATTCTGCAGCGATACGCCGTCCCATCAGGTTTGCGTTTAGTGGGACTATCATTTGTTTTTCAACAGGACAATGACCCAGCACACCTCCAGGCTGTGTAAGGGCTATTTGACCAAGAAGGAGAGTGATGGAGTACTGCATCAGATGACCTGGCCTCCACAATCACCCGATCTCAACCCAATTGAGATGGTTTGGGATGAGTTGGACCGCAGAGTGAAGGAAAAGCAGCCAACAAGTGCTTAGCATATGTGGGAACTCCCTTCAAGGCTGTTGTAAAAGCATTCCAGGTGAAGCTGGTTGACAGAGTTCCAAGAGTGTGCAAAGCTGTCATCAAGGCAAAGGGTGGCTACTTTGAAGAATCTAAAACATGTTGATTTGTTTCTTTTTTAGTTACTGCAATATTCCATATGTTATTTAATAGTTTTGATGTATAGAAAAAGTCAAATTAAAGAAATCCATGAGTAGTAGGTGTTATAAAACTTTTGACTGTGTGTGTGTGTGTGTGTGTGTGTGTGTGTGTGTGTGTGTGTGTGTGTGTGTGTGTGTGTGTGTGTGTGTGTGTGTGTGTTTTTTAGTTGAGCAGTAACACAAAATAAATAACAATTGACCAGTCGACGAATTGGGGTCAGCCCTACTACCTTTACTAAAACAGGAGGGGAGACACTTTGTTACAACTGCAGACTGCCCCTTGAATTAAAATACTATCCTATTCATCAGCATATTTGTGTGACATTTAGGCTATCAAATGTACAGCTGTTTGACCTATTCGGCATATTTCTGGAACTCTTCCATGCTGTTAGTTAGCAGCACAACCAGGGTTTCTTCATAAACCACATCCAAAGCCTTTGAAAACCTGTTTTTTGTTTTAAGTGTACCTGCATTTTTTTTTCTTGATTTTAATCTAACTCTCTTAATTCCAATTTTGGTTTTAATACTAACTTTGCCAGAAACCTTGTTCTCTGTATCCCAGAATTGTCAATCAGAGGTTGTGTCCCAAAGGGCACCATATTCCCTATATAGGCTTGTGCAATACTTTTGACTAGAGTTCTATTGGCCCTTGCTTCGACTGTGGTGTCTAAATGGATCTAAGCTGGTATGCACAAAGAGCTTTCTGATTTTGCACATACTGTCTGTTACTTTGCCTAACATTCATATGTAGCTATTGGATTATTATTACTAGGCTAACAGTATCCATTGTTGATCAATTATTATGTTACTTTTATCACAGCTAATACAGTTTTTGCATAATAGGGCCATGGTACTGGCAGTGTCCTTTTTGTGTAGTGTTGCAGGGTGTGGACCATTACAGCATGATTCAGATTAGGAATCATGTTTGATGTTACACTCCATAGACTGATATGAAAAGTTAAAGGCCTCTCAGAATGTAATATAGCCATACCCTACTTTGGAGAGAGTCCCATTTCATAGACAGTGTGAGGTGGCAGTGTTATTTTTAGACAGACACAGTGCTGAATTTACGGGAATATCAAATCTAAGCAGAAAGTGTGCTATTACACTGGTTCCATCCCAAATGGTACCCTATTCCCTTTATAGTGCACTACTTTTGACCAGGGCCTATAGAGCTCTGGTCAAAAGTAGGGCACTATAAAGCGAATATGGTGCCATTTGGGATGGAATCACAGTCGTCTGAATGCCTACTTTCTTTCTCAGCGATTGAGACTGTCAGTATTGTAGGAGCTTTTATGCAGCATTTCCAATGAGGATTTACACCAGTGTTACACCAGGACAGCGGAGTCAATCACCACCTTCCGGAGACACCTGAAACCCCACCTCTTTAAGGAATACCTAGGATAGGATAAAGTAATCCTTCTCCCCCTTCTCCCCCTTCTCCCTTTAACACCTTCCCAAAAAGCAACAGTCCTGAATGATGCAGATGTTGTTGATCTGCTCGGCACAAGTCTTTAGTGTCTTGAAAATAACTTGAGCTGCGAAGATAAACCGAAAATGACCTACAACGACATTGCCCTTCTCTTTTGCTTAAGTTGGTAATTTTTGCAGATTCCTGCAGATAAAATAAATAGTAAAAATGCAATTGTGGGACAAAGACGGTTTTAATTACCAGGTAAAACAGAAAACCAGCAGGCTCCTTCGGCCCTTGTAGGGCAGGGGTTTCAAACTCATTCCATGGAAGGCCTAGTGCCTGCTGGTTTTGTTTTTTCCTTTCATTTAAGACCTAGACAACTAGGTGAGGGGAGTTCTTTACTAATCAGTGACGTTAATTCATCAATCAAGTTCAAAGGAGGAGTGAACCTGCAGACACTCATCCCTCCGTGGAATGAGTTTGACAAGAGTTAAATGCCCCTGGTCTATGCACAATGATGTCGGCAAATTCATCTCTAGAGAGTCAGAAGTAAATCTGATCATTCTGGATCCTATTTTGACAGGTTGCACATCAAAATATAAATCATGCATTCCCTGGATATATTATCTTACTTGTTTAATCATAGGCTGTACCGTCTGTTGTCTGTCTTGGCACAAAGATACTAACTGTCCCTTTACACGAACTGTCCTTAAATGGTTTATCCTTAATGAGCAAAATAGTTAACCATTTACTCACGTTACTTTAAAATATTTCAGTTGTGTATATTACATTTAGTTTTATTTGATGACTATTTAATTTCAAGGCATCTCATCATAGAGCTGCTGTCTGACAAAATTACTATTTTAGTAGTTCTTCAAAGTAAATAAGGCATACTTTTATGATCGCTGTGTGCCTACTATCAATCAATTAGATCATTTATTTTCAGGTAGAGATACCTCTTGATCATGCATTCTTCTGTCCGTGTCTCTGCCCTAACATAACGTAGCAGGCATTAAAGAAACACATACATTCTTCTGTCTCTGTCCGTGTCTCTGCCCCACACTAACATAACGTAGCAGGCATTAAAGAAACACACATACCGGACAAGTAGGTGCGCAGTGGATTATGTTCATTGTAGTTAATGACCATGTTTTCTGCGCTAAACGTTGTATAATATTGGCCTGTTGGAAACTACAACTCCTAACTACATCGCACAGCTTGGGCTTGATCAGATTTACCTCTAGAAAAAAATGGCGCATTGAGTTCAGAGAAAAAAACTGAACGAAATGGAATTCAAATAATTAATCCGACATTGGTCAATTAGTTGAAGGCAGCACTGTAACATAGAATAACTTTATTTTCCCAGAGAGAATGTTAGTTTGGCAAGTCTAATAAGATTCAAAAAGCACTGGGGGTTGGTGGCAACTTAATTGGGGAGGACGGGATCATGGTGATGGCTGGAGCGGAATAAGTGGAATGGTATCAACTACATCAAACGCATGGCTTCCATGTTTTCTGTTCCATTTGCTCCGTTCCATCCATTATTATGAGCCGTCCTCTCTGCAGCCTCCACTGGTGTAAAGCAAACGCATTACACAACATTCTTACACACACTCACAAAGGAGCAGGATCCACTCAGTCATAGACACACAGACCTTGGGTTTATGACTTCCTCTGGATTCCTATCTGTTGAACAATCAGTGGTTGAACATGGTTGGCCTGGAGATGTGATGTCATCCACACACACTCATGGATCATGTGACTCATTAGATCATGTGAGTGTGGAATGCAGAAGTGAGTGCTCACCTGGCTGAAACCAAGGAGACACAACAGGTTGTCGGTCAGGTGTCTGTGAGCCAGCTAAGGTAGGGCCGTTGAAAGAAACGGTTTAGTAGTATCTAGTCATTCCTGTTGTCAAAGAAAGTAAACAGATGTTGATTTGAACATTTGAAGCCTGTGTGTGTTTAGCATCGACTGGCTTCTCTGGGGTTGTGAGAGAATGGAGAGGGGATTCCCACTTCTTCCAGTGCCCTCTGACCCCTGCCCCAGAGAGAGGGGTTTCACATCTTGACACTCTTCGAGTGTAGTGCACTCGGAATGGGGTGAATGAGGTAAAAGGCCCTGACTATTTAATTTGTAGTAGGGGTCAGTGTTGTTAATGTACCACAATACTCTACCAACAAGACCAAAACAATACCACAACAAAGAAACAGGCCTATTTTCCATAGTCACAGAATGGTACTTGAACTCAGCTACTGCTCTGTTTAATCATTGGGCATCTTCTGATTTCAATATCGTTACATTTGATTTTTTTAAGAAAACCATTTATTAATTAATCAATTATACAATTGTACAGCCAATGTGACTTTTACCAATCTAACTACAAAACAACAATGCTAGTGGTTTATTTTGAATGGTAAATCTCTTGATAAACTGGGTAAGTCAATACAGGTGGATGCATATTATTCATTTGGAGTGCGGTGCATGCATTGAGTTATTGAGCTTGTTTCGGCTAATTTTATGGGGCAACAGATTACAAACAATCCCTTCCATTTAGGACTTATTTTATTGGCAACAGTTAGGAGAATATATCATTTTATTGTACTGATCAACATTTGCATAGAAGCAAACTTTTAGAAGCAAACTTCTTCAAACTTGATCCTCTCAATCACGTAAGAAATAATTGACAGAAGAAGTACTGAACGTAACAAATTGTAGTGCTGAACAGTTGTATTCATTTTTATAACGAAAAAGTACCAACGTTTCGGTCTACTGTGCAAAACTAGTAGACTGTGTGTGTGTTGCCCACAGATCCAGTTACTGTGTTGGAGTGGACAATGACGGGGGGTAAGCAGGTGTACTCTTTCACCCACAAGAAAGCGTGATTAGGCTATTCTAGCCAACCATGTCCCAAAGCAGGGTTTAATTTTCAGCCCAGAGTGTTATAATATAGCCTAGCTGTCTAGGTTCACCAGAATACTGCACTGGAAAAGTACCCGCTGTGGATTCAAAAACGACCCCCACATCAGACATAGAAAAAGTGTTAGTTTTTGTCTTGAAAGCACCATTATGTTTCATAGGTTGATTATGTCAAATCATAACGTCAATGATCTTCAGGTTGGAAAGTCAGAGCTCCAGAAAGATGCCTGAGTTTCTGACTTGGAATTCCGAGTTGGTTGACTGTTCAAAATGTTTTACCCTAGTCAGAGCATGTTCCCCCCCCCCTTCGGGTTCCCAGTTGTCTTGAACGCTCGGAAGTTCCCAGTTTTGAACGACATAAGTACACAGTCACACAGTGTGTGCCAATGGCCTGAGTAGCTTGTGCCAGTCCGGTGGGAGGGAGGGCTGTTTGAGGTCACAATGAGGAGGACAGATTATTCCCTGTGAAGTCCTCCAGTGGATGCCTCTGCCGGTCTCTTTCTTCAGCTTCAGAGGGGGACAAGACGCCTGCCCAGTGGGCTGTCACAGCGCAAAGATCACCTGACTGTCTCATGTTGTGTGCATTTAGTTCAGTGCTATTCTTAGCCACGCTCTGGGGGAGTGTAGGGGAAAGACTGGCAGACGCACAATGATGCCCAGGTACCCAGTAATATTTACCCAGCTTGATGCGTTTTGTGTGCATAATTATTGTTGGGTTTTTGTGATACTGTTTTAGGCTTTGACTGTGGTGGATTTGAATGTGGTTGGAATTCCTAACTGGACTGTATTTTCAGCTTCACAGAGCACTGCAGAGTGTGTGTTGTGCTTTGATCTACTAGTTGTTCAGCTGCGTTGCTATAGATTTACACAATTGAGGGGGGGACATTACCACTGGAGGAGGCCAATGGCTTGCTGTTATTGAGCCAATGACTATCCATTTTAAACCACGTCTTGGAAGAAGTGTGTGGGTGTGTGTGTGTGTGTGTTTTTTTCTTCCAGGGGCCCCTGCTACATTAATATAAGGGAAACACTGGTGTAAATCTGCGGCTGTGTAATGCAATTTAATGTGGTGGAGATTTGGTTCTCTGACGGCTTAGAGTTGCTTCTCTATTTGGAACCAGTGTTTATCGCCTTTTGGTCAAAGGCTGTCTGTCTTCTGGCAATTTTAGGGAGTTAACTATGGCACTGTAAGGCTCCGGCTCCTCACACATTTCTTATTTGTAACTCTGATTCATAGACTTGGTCTATAAGGAAATTGTTGTTGTTATTACAAAGGCTAAATAGTAGTACATTTCAAACAATCACAAACTAGGGAGAGAGAGAGCAACACTTGTATGCTTTGAGAGATGGCTACTACAAGGAAATTAATATGTTGTTTATACAGTAGGCCTTTTGTGTAGGCTCTTTTTATAGGCTCCGTCCTAAAGGAGGTCAGTACTGCTGTATGTAACAGTCTTGTAGTCATGTGCTGATGCTTTTATGAATGGCTCTGCTGATGTCTGACTGTCACAGGGTCTGTTTCCTTGTTTCTCTCTCTCTCTCTCTCTCTCTCTCGGTCTCTGTCTCTCTGTCCCTAGTTAAATGATACAAAGTTCATAAACTGCTCCACTTTCTCGTCTACTGACTACTGTTCTGATAAGATAGAGGGATGATTTGACTCAATTGAGTATCCTAGCTGCAGAAATGACTTGCAAAGCTAATTTTGTATGTTTTGTTTTTGTGGTCTGTTCTGTTCGTTAAGCTGAATCATATTACTTCCTAGGTTATATGAGAAGATGGTTATCAAAGCAGCATGCTGAGCAGTAATAATGTGCTCCTGAAACATTGACAGGGGCTCTAGGCTGGCGGGACTGTCATTGGATCCCATAATGTAGGCTGTACAGTATTTACGTCACACGGCCTAAAACTCTAGGCCATAGTGAGACTGGTTGGATATTTTTTTATTTTACCTTTTATTTAACTAGGCATGTCAGTTAAGAACAAATTCTTATTTTCAATGACAGCTTAGGAACAGTGGGTTTACTGCCTGTTCAGGGGCAGAACGACAGATTTGTACCTTATCAGCTCGGGATTTGAACCTTTCGGTTACTAGTCCAACGCTCTAACCACTAGGCTACCCTGCCGCCCCATATGAGTAGCCTAATGTGTGTTGGTGACATCTGTTCTTCACCCGTCAGTGAATACCTCATGCATGCCTCAGAGCGGACATCATTGATGACTTAGTTGTCTGGGGGGGAATAGGTTTCTGAACAGATGGAGCTGTGGAAAACATGGGCTGTCTTGGGGTGCGTCCCAAATCGGACCCCCCAGAGCAGAGGTCAAAAGTAGTGCACTATATAGGGAATAGGGTGCCATTTGGGATGAAGGCAGAGTGTTTGACAAGGTATTCTGCTCTGCTCGCTACAATTGGGATGGGAATATTCTTGGCCTGCTTTTAAAATGCTGATTCATCCCAGGGTTGGCCTCATGGACAAGGCTGGAACTCTGATGTCCTTTACTGAGTCCAAGGATGATGACTATGATGTACCATCATTTGCTTTCTAGCCTTAATTTCTTGAATCTTGTTTTTTATTTACCTCCTCGATCAGTGCTGTCATTGAGTGAAGGTTTGATGATGGGCACGTCGAGGAGAAATTGAACCCAGATAATTGTGAGGAACCTGACACATAATTCAATCCACACACGTTTTACATCAGCAGATGTCACAAAGTGCTTATGCAAAAACCCAGCCTAATACCCCAGAGAGCAAGCGATGTAGGTGCACGGTGGCTAGGAAAAACTCCCAAGAAAGGGAGGAACCTAGGAAGAAACCTAGAGTGGAACCAGGCTCTGAGGGGTGCCTGGTGGAGATTATAACAGTACATGACCATTTAAGGCTTGATCATTCTTCAAGATGTTCAAACGCTCATAGATGACCAGCAGTGTCAAATAATAGTCACAGTGGTTATGAAGGGTGCAACAGGTCAGCACCTCAGGAGTAAATGTCAGTTGGCTTTTCATAGCCAAGCATTTAGAGGTCGAGACAGCAGGTGCGGTAGAGCGAGAGAGGGTCGAGATAGCAGGACCGGGATAAGATAGCAGGCCCGGTGAACAGAAACTTTATCAGCAGTACGAGCAGGTGGACTGAGGACTGGGACAGCCAGGAGTTGCTAGGCCAGGTAGTCCTGAGGCAGGGTCTTAGGGCTCAGGTCCTCTGGGAGGGGAGAGCGAGAGCGAGAGAGAGAGATGGGAGAATTAGAGGGGGCATACTTAAGATCCCATAGGACACCAGATAAGACAGGAAAAAAAACACCAGTTAGGACAGACTGACCCTAGCCCCCCCCAAAGTGAATGGCTAAGCCTTTAGGAATATTGGTAATACTCTACTGTCACCAGTGTTTGGAAAACAGCAGGTCACACAACACGCTGGTAGCCCTGGCCAGTACACATCCCTGGCCAGTACACATCCCTGACCAGTACACATCCCTGACCAGTACACATCCCTGGCCCTGACAGACCACAGTGACAGAGACATGCATACCTGTAGGCTGTGACTTAGCTGTTCTCACTCCCTCTCTATAGGCTACCCTTCACCCCATCATCCCCCCATAAATGTGAACAGTAGCCTTTAAGAGGTCCCCTTCTCACAGACTCTCCAATAAACAGCTAGAAATAGATATATGCTGCTTCCCATTCCTCAGAATGTAGATAAATGCTGCTGTCTGGTCCGTCTTTTATGGCCTTCCAAGCCAAACAGGAGGCTGGTGGTGTGGTGGAGGCTGGTGGTGTGGCCATAGTCGTCTCTGTTCCCCCCCCTGTGGTGGAGTCTGGTGGGTGGCCATAGCTGTCTCTGTTTCCCCCCTGTGGTGGAGTCTGGTGGGTGGCCATAGCTGTCTCTGTTTCCCCCCCTGTGGTGGAGTCTGGTGGGTGGCCATAGCTGTCTCTGTTTCCCCCCTGTGGTGGAGGCTGGTGGGTGGCCATAGCTGTCTCTGTTCCCCCCTGTGGTGGAGGCTGGTGGTGTGGTGGAGGCTGGTGGTGTGGTGGAGGCTGGTGGGTGGCCATAGCTGTCCCTGTTCCCCCCCTGTGGTGGAGTCTGGTGGGTGGCCATAGCTGTCTCTGTTCCCCCCCCTGTGGTGGAGGCTGGTGGGTGGCCATAGCCGTCTCTGTTCCCCCTGTGGTGGAGGCTGGTGATGTGGTGGAGGCTGGTGATGTGGCCATAGCCGTCTCTGTTCCCCCCTGTGGTGGAGGCTGGTGGTGGAGGCTGGTGGTGTGGTGGAGGCTGGTGGTGTGGTGGAGGCTGGTGGTGTGGTGGAGGCTGGTGGGTAGCTGTCCCTGTTCCCCCTGTGGTGGAGGCTGGTGATGTGGCCATAGCTGTCTCTGTTCCCCCCTGTGGTGGAGGCTGGTGGGTGGCCATAGCCGTCTCTGTTCCCCCCTGTGGTGGAGGCTGGTGATGTGGTGGAGGCTGGTGATGTGGCCATAGCCGTCTCTGTTCCCCCCTGTGGTGGAGGCTGGTGATGTGGCCATAGCTGTCTCTGTTCCCCCCTGTGGTGGAGGCTGGTGGTGGAGGCTGGTGGTGTGGTGGAGGCTGGTGGTGTGGTGGAGGCTGGTGGTGTGGTGGAGGCTGGTGGGTGGCCATAGCTGTCCCTGTTCCCCCCCTGTGGTGGAGGCTGGTGGGTGGCCATAGCTGTCGTGGTGGAGTCTGTTGGCCCCCTGTTCCCCCGTGGTGGAGTCTGGTGGGTGGCCATAGCTGTCTCTGTTCCCCCCTGTGGTGGAGGCTGGTGGGTGGCCATAGCTGTCTCTGTTCCCCCCTGTGGTGGAGGCTGGTGGTGTGGCCATAGCCGTCTCTGTGCCTCCCCCTGTGGTGGAGGCTGGTGGGTGGCCATAGCCGTCTCTGTTCCCCCCTGTGGTGGAGGCTGATGGGTGGCCATAGCCGTCTCTGTTACCCCCTGTGGTGGAGGCTGGTGGTGTGGTGGAGGCTGGTGGGTGGCCATAGCTGTCTCTGTTCTCCCCCGTGGTGGAGTCTGGTGGGTGGCCATAGCTGTCTCTGTTCTCCCCCCCGTGGTGGAGTCTGGTGGGTGGCCATAGCTGTCTCTGTTCCCCCTGTGGTGGAGGCTGGTGGGTGGCCATAGCTGTCTCTGTTCCCCCCCTGTGGTGGAGGCTGGTGGGTGGCCATAGCTGTCTCTGTTCCCCCCTGTGGTGCAGGCTGGTGGTGTGGCCATAGCCGTCTCTGTTCCCCCCTGTGGTGGAGGCTGGTGGGTGGCCATAGCCGTCTCTGTTCCCCCCTGTGGTGGAGGCTGGTGGGTGGCCAGCTGTCTCTGTTCCCCCGTGGTGGAGGCTGGGTTCTCCCCCTGTGGTGGAGGCTGGTGGGTGGCCATAGCCGTCTCTGTTCCCCCTGTGGTGGAGGCTGGTGGGTGGCCATAGCTGTCTCTGTTCCCCCCTGTGGTGCAGGCTGGTGGTGTGGCCATAGCCGTCTCTGTTCCCCCCTGTGGTGCAGGCTGGTGGTGTGGCCATAGCCGTCTCTGTTCCCCCCTGTGGTGCAGGCTGGTGGGTGGCCATAGCTGTCTCTGCTTCCCATCAGGCAGGCGATGGTATGAGGGACGGAATGGCAGCAATGGTACGACTGTTGGCCCTGTCAGGCCCACCGACCCAAAGGGCTGACGGATTAAGAGAGCTTTTTTTGCCAACTGTCAGTCCATCACTGTCACCTCTCTTTACTTTTTATGATTATTCATACTTTATGCAACCAGACACAGTTTAATTTGATGGCCTTTGCTACTCTGACTGTGTGAGGACAGGTCTGACTGTGTGAGGACAGGTCTGACTGTGTGAGGACAGGTCTGACTGTGTGAGGACAGGTCTGACTGTGTGAGGACAGGTCTGACTGTGTGAGGACAGGTCTGACTGTGTGAGGACAGGTCTGACTGGGGAATGTCTGTCTGTACATGCTGCGGATGTTTTCAGACTCTGTTTGATAGTTTTAGTAGAGGGTCTACATTCATTGTTAGTAGTGCCAGCGTGATCATATGCTTCATGCTTGTCCTCTCTCCTCCCTCACTTTCTCTCTCCAGCTGGTCATCCCCACAGCTGGACCCTAGCCAGATCAGATTGATACTGTACCAAGACTGTGAGCGACGGGGGAGAAATGTCCTCTTCGACTCCAGTTCCAAAAAGAGGAGCGCAGAGGAAGCCCCTGCCTCGGTGAGTGACGTGTGTATCTGACTGACAAGGGGTGTTTAATGGGGCAGTACACCACAATGTGGGCGAAATAGGAAAATGTCTAAAGCTCCTCCTGTGGCTTTATTAAACAGGGCTTAACCGGGTTGAGCTGGAGCTCTGATCTCAATACGAGTAGCCTCATCCGAGACCCGCCACTGACATGTAAAGCATTCTCCCAGACTCGCATGACCGCAGTCTCTGTGACTGACTGCTGACTGACTCTCTATCACTTCAGCCTTTTTGTCATTGTGCTGTCACGGGTTACTTGCTGCAATCTACTGTGATGTTGACAACGCCCATCTGCTTGACCTGTATCACCCATATGTGTCCAAATAGAATGTGCATATTTACTTTAACCTGTTCTAAATCCTTGTTTTACATGTTTATTGTTGTACATTCAATTTGTTTATTGGATAAGGGCCAAAATGAGCCATGCCTGTCTATTCAACAAGTGTGTACTATGTTTGTCATTGCCAACCAATGCATTCTGCTGCATGGTTAAATGTGAAGTCTGATCCCTAGCACATTATACTTTATTGCCTGATGATATTGTTCCTCCATAGAGAGGGGGAGAGCAAGCCTAGAGAGGGAGTGAGCTAGAGAGGGGAGAGCAAGCCTAGAGAGGGAGTGAGCTAGAGAGGGGAGAGCAAGCTAGAGAGAGAGAGGGAGTGCGCTAGAGAGGGGGAGCAAGCCTAGAGAGGGAGTGAGCTAGAGAGGGGAGAGCAAGCCTAGAGAGAGAGAGAGAGAGAGAGGGAGTGCGCTAGAGAGGGAGTGCGCTAGAGAGGGGAGAGCAAGCCTAGAGAGGGAGTGAGCTAGAGAGGGGAGAGCAAGCCTAGAGAGAGAGAGAGGGAGTGCGCTAGAGAGGGGAGAGCAAGCCTAGAGAGGGAGAGAGCTAGAGAGGGGAGAGCAAGCCTAGAGAGAGAGAGAGAGAGAGAGGGAGTGAGCTAGAGAGGGGAGAGCAAGCCTAGAGAGAGAGAGAGGGAGTGCGCTAGAGAGGGAGTGCGCTAGAGAGGGGAGAGCAAGCCTAGAGAGGGAGTGAGCTAGAGAGGGGAGAGCAAGCCGAGAGAGAGAGAGAGAGGGAGGTAGGGAGAGGGAGGTAGGGAGAGGGAGGTAGGGAGAGGGAGGTAGGGAGAGATGGGTAGAGGGAGAGATGGGTAGAGGGAGGTAGGGAGAGATGGGTAGAGGGAGGTAGGGAGAGATGGGTAGAGGGAGGTAGTGGTTGCAGTTCCTGAGGAAGTCCTATGACAGCCATTCACATGTTCCAGCCTTTGTGTTCTCTATCGGGGCAGGCCAGACATTTGTTTGATGCGACCCATTACCGTAGCAAAGAAAGGCACGCAGTCCACAAAAGCATTCCAGTGCAAAATAGGGTGCTATTCTCGAGCACGTCACATGGGGGAAAGCAGATTGGAGTGTATTTTTAATTTGTATGGATTTGTGACTAACGGATAGAACATTGTATGCTCTGACATCAATCATTTCAAGAGGTAGAGAAAGCCTGTGTAAATACTGTGTGTTGGTTGTGTTTGCTTAGAAATGTTTTTCCCCCGTCACTAACATATTTAGTTTCTTCCAAGCTAGTGCACTCAACACACAGCGATGTAGGCCTATAACATAAAGCATGAACACTCATATATTTTTATGCGGAAAGATTGTACAGTTACACTCTTGCATTCCTAGTGTATGTATGTAAGAGTACTGTGTGCCCTAAATACATAGTGCCCTCTGTGCAAAAGATATGCAACTTTAGTGTTGAAAAATCAATAAACAGCTCAAATCCTAGGACAAAGACTATATGCTATTCTTTAAGTGGTAGACTTGACTAAACACTCTACCTGGCGACTCACCCTGAATTTAATTTAGCTAATCGCTACATGCAGTGCATTCGGAAAGTATTCAGACCCCTTGACTTTTCCCACATTTTGTAACGTTACAGCCCGAATTTAAAATGGATTAAATACAACTTTTTCCTCAGCAATCTACACACAATACCCCATAATGACAAAGTGTAAACAGGTTGTTAGAAATGTTTGCAAATGTATTCAGATACAAAGAAAAATACTTTATTTACATAATTATTCAGATTCTTTGCTTTGAGACTCGAAGTTGAGCTCAGGTGTATCCTGTTTGCATTGTTCATCCTTGAGATGTTTCTACAACTTGATTTGAGTCCACCTGTAGTAAATGTAATTGATTGGACATTATTTAGAAAGGCACACACCTGTCTATATAAGCTCCCACAGTTGACAGTGCATGTCAGAGCAAAAACCAAGCCATGAGGTCAAAGGAATTGTCCATAGAGCCCCCTGAGACAGGATTGTGTCGAGGCACAGATCTTGGGAAGGGTACTTAAAAACTGCAGCATTGAAGGTCCCAAGAACACAGTGGCCTCCATTATTCTTAAATAGAAGAAGTTTGGAACCACCAAGACTCGTCCTAGAGTTAGCCACCCGGCCAAACTCAGCAATCAGGGGAGAAGGAACTTGGTCAGGGAGGTAACCAAGAACCCGATGGTCACTCTGACAGAATTCTGGAGTTCCTCCGTGGAGATAGGAGAACCTTCCAGAAGGACAACGATCTCTGCAGCACTCCACCAATCAGGCCTTTTTATGGTAGAGTGGCCAGACTGAAGCCAATCTTCGGTAAAAAGGCACATGACAGCCCTTTTGGAGTTTGCCAAATGGCACCTAAAGACTCTGACTATGAGAAACAAGATTATCTGGTCTGATGAAACCTGGCACTATCCCTACGGTGAAGCATGGTGGTGGCAGCATCATGCTGTGGGATGTTTGTCAGCGGCAGGGACTGGGAGACTCGTCAGGATCGAGGGAAAGATGACGGAGCAAAATACAGAGATCCTTGATGAAAACCTGCTCCAGAGCGCTCAGGACCTCAGACTGGGACGAAGTTTCACCTTCCAACAGGACAACAACCCTAAGCACACAGCCAAGTTTCGTGTCTTTGCCGGATTAAGTGATATGACACGCTATTCTATACAAAATCATTTCTCTGTCATTAATATTACCTGATTAAACTAATCAGGTAGATAATTAACTACAAAGTCGGGGCACCACGAAAAAGTGTTTGAAAAATTTGAAAAAGGAGAATGCAATAAATATTTACTCTGGGCTGTGCTTCGGTAGGTTGGTCGTAGATGCTGGCAGTGTTGCCCAACAGAGATCTTCCTTGTCCTTTGAAGAGTGTCTCTGGTGGTAAATTGGATACTTGGTAGTATCGTGTTGTTTGTTAGATAGGTCCTTTGTCCGTCCTTTCCGAGCCCACGTTTACATCGGCCGCTGACAACTCAACGGCTAGGAGGTATCACTTCTGGAGTGAATAAGAGTTCAAAGTTCATACCAAGTTGTCATACTTTTAGCTCATGCTATGTTCTGGCTGGTATAGTCAAAATCCATCCTTCCGGCATGTATAGGTTGTCACTTTCACATTGAAATTCGATGCTAATTTCGTTAGGTCCTTGTCGTTCATCCAGAGCTCACGCTGAGGTGGGCTTAGTTCTTTAGGTTATCTTTGTCCTTTCAACTCGGGGACCGAAAGTCCTCACGTCCCTGGAACAGCTTATTATCTGAACACTTTCAACATAGGACTGTCACCCTAATGTCATCGGAACAGAAAGTTATATTTCCGTTAAGGGCTTATATAGTGGAGAGAGAGAAGGATAAGTTTCATAGTTTATAACCAATGTCTCTTCACAGGGGCGGGCCACTGACCTTATGAAAACCCAATTCTCTCATTTGGAAGCTAAAATTACATTTAATATTTTCACAAATAGTTTCATATTTAAACAACATAAATTGCACAATAATTCCATGTGTATCTGATAACTATAATGTGTAGACTTTCCAAGATACAGTTTGTCATCCTATCATTAATAAGAATGTCTCAGATGACAACCAAACTGACATCATATTCATTACGTACCAACGCATATTTTCAACTGGTTGAATTACCGAAATATGGTTCCTTTCCCCCCCACCTTTTGATATTCCCCGACTTTATATGTTTTTTTACAAAGGCTCTTCAAGAGTCCTTCTGTAGAGTCAAGAGAGAGACGGAAGGGAGAAAGGTATTTATGGGGGGGGGGTCATAAACCTACCCCCAGGCCAACGTCATGACACAAGACAACGCAGGAGTGACTTCGGGACAAGTCACTGAACGTCCTTGAGTGGCCCAGCCAGAGCCCGGACTTGAACCCAATCGAACATCTCTGGAGAGACCTGAAAATAGCTGTGCATCGACGCTCCCCATCCAACCTGACAGAGCTTAAGAGCTTCTGCAGAGAAGAATGGGAGAAACTCCCTGAATACAGTTGTGCCAAGCTTGTAGTGAAGATTCAAAGATGTAATTGCTGCCAAAGGTGCTTCAACAAAGTACTGAGTAAAGAGTCTGAATACTTATGTAAACATGATATTTCCATTTATTATTTTATAAATTAGCAACATTTTCTAAAAACCTGTTTTTGCTTTTTCATTATAGGGTATTGTATGTAGATTTGATACAAATGTCATCAATTTTAGAATAATACCAACTTACCAAATGTGTAAAAAGTCACGGGTGTCTGAATACTTTCTGAATGCACGTACATTCAGTCTGAAACTGCCATCCTAGAAGTAATTTGTGTGACTTCAAAATGATGAGCGTTGTATACAAAACAAATGAATCAACGGTTGGATCGTCTCTAACAAATCAAAGTATCAAAGTTGATAACGCCATCATGTCGGCCGGTTCTGGCCCAACCCATCGGTTTCTGGGACCAATCAGAATGTGTTTGCGTTCTAGAACTCCTCGGGGAGTGAGGAATCCAGACTCATTGGGGAGAAGAAACGTCACTTTTGCCGGAGCGATGTAAATGGGTAGCCAGTCAAAAACACACTCGTACCAACATCTCAACTATTGAAACTAGAGAAACTCCTATGCTAGAACCAGGGCCTTATTCTACATATGTGAATGTGTTATTTGTGTGGTTTTCTCCACAGCAGAAGATGTGCAGTAGCGAGGCCCAGGTGAAGATGTATGGGAAGTGCTGCCAGCTGAGGCCTACAGGGGGCAGCTCCAACTCTCTGGACAGTTCCTGTGCTGCCGAGGCCCGGGAACCCAGGGAACAAGGGCTGCGCTTCCAGGTGAGAACATACTGTGTGATAGCCAGAGGGTGCACTTGACCCAAAGCCTGTTTTTAGAATGGGAAGGTCCATTGATAGGAGATGAGCTCTCCAGTTAATCTCTATGGGTGAGAACAGTCCCTTTATCATGATCAAACGACCGTCAAACCCTATTATGTCGGTCCCCTTCCACCTTCTTTACCCTCTCTGTTCTCCACCTCTTCCCTCTCTCCTCCTCTCCTGTCTCTCAGGGGTTGCGGTGTTCCTCTGATGCCAACATGTTGGGGGAGATGATGTTTGGCTCGGTGGCCATGAGCTACAAGGGCTCCACACTCAAGATCCACCAGATACGGTGAGATCCAGGGAACAAGAGGGGGAGTGAAGTCCGTTATGCAGTCTGTCAGGATTTCTAATAGATGTTTTTTTTTGGGGGGGGGGGGAATAAAATGAAAAGCCGATTTAAATAAAATTGTCGCTGACCAATTTTCCAGGAGAATAAAAAATGATCCCATTGCAAAATAATGCATGTTATCCTGTTCGTAGATTGAAATACCAGTCGATGTAGTGCGAGAGCTGTTTCTACAGCTCATCAAATAGCTGTTTCTACAGCTCATCAAACAGCTGTTTCTACAGCTCATCAAACAGCTGTTTCTACAGCTCATCAAACAGCTGTTTCTACAGCTCATCAAACAGCTGTTTGTTGCTGCTGGAGTGAAACGTGTGCTTTTTATAAGCACCATCATTGCGCAACAATTCTAAATACAATCACATGTTAAAAACAATGGCCACAATTAAAAATAGCTTCTGTTTGTATTTCTCAACTGGTAATTGAATCGTGCTTCCCATTCAAGTGCATAAGCAACGTAGGCAGGCTTCAGCGAGTCATACAGCACTTTGCAATGAGCTGGAGCCAGTATGCATTTTGAAAACGTATACTTAATGGTTTGTAACCTGAAGGTTTTACTACATATAATGCCTTTAAAGTAGCCTAACCAAAATCCAACCAAACGTGTAGGCAATCATTTTATAAAGACTTCCATATGCCATTGAAACTCTGTTCTATTGTTTTTCAAATAATTGTTTTTTCATTGTCCAGTAACCAAAGGCACAAATCTAGTCGTCATCAACCCATGCTAGTTGTTGCATCTTTAATACTCCCCTCTTTCTAAATTTGAAATTGATATTTTCATCTGTTTCATGAAACCGCTCGCGTGTGCGGTGTGCTTTTGACAGTTGTTTTCCCGCTAAATGCATTATGGAACAAATATTCCGAATTTAAACGTTCTGATCTGTTGCATGAGCCTCATTGCTTTGTAATGTTTTTTGGGATGTATCCAGGCTTACTGGTTGTATGAATTTGGGATCTATCGTCCCACAACTGTCCCAAAGTCTGTTTGGAATAGGCTTTTTCTATCTCGCACAGAACGACAAGGTGACCAATAGAATAGGTCAACTTTTCTGCTATCGGGGAAAGTAGATTGACATAGGCTAATGAATTAGCTGTTTGTTACTCGTCTTGTTGGCTGAAAAAAACGCTGTTGCATCCTTGAATTGAATGTTGAATTGAATCTGAATCTGTTAAGATTAATTACCATAAGCTAAATGTGATTTCTGTCATCCTGAGCACCGTGGGTGGACGCCCTAATCAGTTAATGTACCCAATGCATATGGGCCCGGTACATTTCTTCAATGTCCGGTAAAATTATAATGCTGCGGGTCAAATGTCCAGCGTCACATTTTCCTACCGGAAACGCTACAGTCTGTCCCACACAGCACTTTGAAGCAGAGATCAGAGAAATGTACACAAATATACATAACACACATGAGGAGCACCAAGTCATCGTGACTTTGTTCTTTCCTCCTCCCCTCTCTTTTTCTCCCCTCCTTGTCTGTCCACAGGTCACCCCCTCAGCTGATGCTGAGTAAAGTGTTTACAGCCCGAACTGGGAGTAGTGTCTATGG
Source organism: Oncorhynchus keta (assembly GCF_023373465.1). Classification (NCBI taxonomy): domain Eukaryota; kingdom Metazoa; phylum Chordata; class Actinopteri; order Salmoniformes; family Salmonidae; genus Oncorhynchus; species Oncorhynchus keta. The sequence continues at coordinate 15,673,465 of NC_068431.1, forward strand.
CAGCCTTAACACGTAAGCCCTACTACGATGCGATCTCTCTCGCTTTCTCCTTTCTAAACCTGCTATGTCTCTTTCTCCTATATATAGTGCATTCAGAAAGTATTCAGTCACCTTGACTTTTTCTACATTTTGATACGTATAAAGCATTATTCTAAAATTGATTGAATTGTTTTTTTCTCCTTATCAATCTACACACAATACCCCATAATGACAAAGCAAAAACAGGTTTAAAAAAAAAAAAGAAGTTCACATTTATATAAGAATTCAGAACCTTTACTCAGTACTTTGTTGAAGCACTTTTGGCAGCTATTACAGCCTCGAATCTTCTCATGTATGATTCTACAAGCTTGGCACACCAGTATTTGGGGAGTTTCTCCCATTCTTCTCTACAGAGCCTCAAGCTCTGTCAGGTCAGATGGGGAGTGTCGCTGCACAGCTATATTCAGGTCTCTCCAGAGATGTTCGATTGGGTTCAAGTCCGGGCTCTGGCTGGGCCACTCAATGACTTTCAGTGACTTGTCCCGAAGTCACTCCTGCGTTGTCTTGGCTGTGTGCTTAGGGTCGTTGTCCTGTTGGAAGATGAACCTTCGCCAGTCTGAGGTCCTGAGCGCTCTGGAGCAGGTTTTCATCAAGGATCTCTTTACTTTGCTCCATTCATCTTTCCCTCGATCTTGACTAGTCTCCCAGTCCCTGCCGCTGAAAAACATCCCACAGCATGATGCTGCCACCACCATGCTTCACCATAGGGATGGTGCCAGGTTTCCTCCAGACGTGACACTTGGCATTCAGGACAAAGAGTTCAATCTTGGTTTCATCATACCAGAGAATCTCATTTCTCATGGTCTGAGAGTATTTAGGTGCCTTTTGGCCATATCCAAGCGGCATGTCATGTGCTTTTTGCTGAGGAGTGGCTTTTGTCTGGCCACTCTACCACAAAGGCCTGATTGGTGGAGTGCTGCAGAGATGTTTGTCCTTGTGGAAGGTTCTCCCATTTCCACAGAGGAACTCTAGAGCCCTGTCAGAGTGATCATTGGGTTCTTGTTCACCTCCCTGACCAAGGCCCTTCTCTCCCGATTGCTCAGTTTGACCAGGCGGCCAGCTCTACGAAGAGTCTTGGTTGTTCCAAACCTCTTCCATTTAAGAATGATGGAGGCCACTGTGCTCTTGGGGACCTTGAATGCTACAGACATTTTTTTTCTCTGAGCTCTACGGACAATTCCTTTGACCTCATGGCTTGGTTTTTGCTCTGACATGCACTGTCAACTGTGGGACCTTATATAGACAGGTGTGTGCCTTTCCAAATCACCTGCTCTCTCCTTTCTCAGCCTGCTCTCTTTCTCTCCTTTCTAAACCTGCTCTCTCCTTTCTAAACCTGCTCTTCTCTTTCTATTCTTGATCTCAGTCTCTCCCGATACCATTTGAACCTCTGCTGTTGTCTTTGTGCTCCTGGCAGACTGCAGGACAGCCTGGAGTTCATGGGTCAGGACCCCAATTCTTTGAGGCCTGATCAGAACACTGTGACCAACGGCCTCCTGGGGAACATAGGTAACCACAACAACAACTACAGACAGGACCACATCACAACTGACTGGCACCTGCAATGTCTCGCACATAAAGGACACGAATGGATGTATACTGTTCATATCAACACCTATGCATTTTCAGTTATTTTGGTTGTACTGAAGCACTGTTTTGTTTAACTCTGTTTATCCATCATATCTTCATGTATCGTTTTATCAGTGTACATACAGTATGTGATACACTGACTGTCTTTGGAAGTTTGCTACATGTGAATTGACCTCAATTGAAACCAGGTGTATTCTTTGTATTCTCCAGGCACATTTTTTTGTGTTCTTTTCCCTCTTTTAACGTCCATTTCAGGACAACCTGAAGCAGTTTAGGACCATAATGGCTGCGTTTAGACACGCAGCCCAATTCTGATCTTTTTTCCACTATCTGGTCTTTTGACAAATCAGATCAGCTCTGGAAAATATCTGATGTGAAAAGATCTGTGATTGCTTAAAAGACTAACTAGTGGAAAAAAGATTAGAATTGGGCTGCATGTCTAAATGTAGCCATTATGATCCCAAACTGTTTCAGGTTGACCCCCCTCTCCATTGGGTTGGAGTGTGACCTCCTGCTTCATTACTAACCATGGTTCATGTCCTGTCCTGTTTTGTTTTGTTTGTCTCTTCTCCCTGTTCGTTTGTGCTGCGCAGGTTTCTCTCAGCTCTGCAGCCCGCGCCGGGCCTTCTCTGAGCAGGGCCCTCTGCGCCTCATCAAGAGTGCCTCTTTCTTTTCAGGTTTGCAGTGTGCTCGTGTGCAGTTGCATGCGCGTGTACATACATTGCATGTGTCTGCAAGTGTACTACGGGCATGCTCAATATCTGCTTTAGGGTCCTCACTCCCTCCTCCCTACTGTCCTCACTCACTCCTTCCCATCACTCCTTCCATCCTCTTTCCATCCTCTTTCCATCACTCCTTCCCATCACTCCTTCCCATCCTCTTCCCATCACTCCTTCCCATCCTCCTTCCATCACTCCTTCCCATCCTCCTTCCATCACTTCTTCCCATCCTCCTTCCATCACTCTTTCCCATCACTCTTTCCATCACTCCTTCCATCACTCCTTCCCATCACTCCTTCCCATCACTCCTTCCCATCACTCCTTCCCATCACTCCTTCCCATCACTCCTTCCATCACTCCTTCCATCACTCCTTCACATCCTCCTTCCATCACTCCTTCCATCACTCCTTCCATCACTCCTTCCCATCACTCCTTCCCATAACTCTTTCCCATCACTCCTTCCATCACTCCTTCCATCACTCCTTCCATCACTCCTTCCATCACTCCTTCCATCACTCCTTCCATCACTCCTTCCCATCACTCCTTCCCATCACTCTTTCCCATCACTCCTTCCCATCACTCCTTCCATCACTCCTTCCATCACTCCTTCCCATCACTCCTTCCATCCATCTCCTTCCCATCACTCCTTCCCATCACTCTTCCCATCACTCCTTCCATCACTCCTTCACCCATCACTCCTTCCCATCACTCCTTCCATCACTCCTTCCATCACTCCTTCACATCCTCCTTCCATCACTCCTTCCATCACTCCTTCCATCACTCCTTCCCATCACTCCTTCCCATCACTCCTTCCATCACTCCTTCCATCACTCCTTCCATCACTCCTTCCCATCACTCTTTCCCATCACTCTTTCCCATCACTCCTTCCCATCACTCCTTCCCACCCTCTTTCCCATCACTCCTTCCATCACTCCTTCCATCACTCCTTCCATCACTCCTTCCATCACTCCTTCCATCACTCCTTCCCATCACTCCTTCCCATCACTCCTTCCATCACTCCCTCCCATCCTCCTTCCATCACTCCCTCCCATCCTCCTTCCATCACTCCCTCCCATCCTCCTTCCATCACTCCTTCCATCACTCTTTCATCACTCCTTCCCACCCTCTTTCCCATCACTCCTTCCATCACTCCCTCCCATCCTCCTTCCATCACTCCCTCCCATCCTCCTTCCATCACTCCTTCCCATCCTCCTTCCATCACTCCTTCCATCACCCCTTCCATCACTCCTTCCATCACTCCTTCCCATCACTCCTTCCCACCCTCTGTCCCATCACTCCTTCCATCACTCCTTCCATCACTCCTTCCATCACTTTTTCCATCACTCCTTCCATCACTCCTTCCATCACTCCTTCCAACACTCCTTCCAACACTCCTTCCATCACTCCTTCACATCTCACTCCTTCCCATCACTCCTTCCATCACTCCTTCCATCACTCCTTCCATCACTCCTTACATCACTCCTTACATCACTCTTTCCATCACTCCTTCCCATCACTCCTTCCCACCCTCTTTCCCATCACTCCTTCCATCACTCCTTCCCATCACTCCTTCCATCACTTCTTCCATCACTCCTTACATCACTCTTTCCATCACTCCTTCCCACCCTCTTTCCATCACTCCTTCCCATCACTCCTTCCCACCCTCTTTCCCATCACTCCTTCCATCACTCCTTCCCATCACTCCTTCCATCACTCCTTCCATCACTCCTTCCATCACTCTTTCCATCACTCTTTCCATCACTCCTTCCCATCACTCCTTCCCACCCTCTTTCCCTCACTCCTTCCCATCACTCCTTCCATCACTCCTTCCATCACTCCTTCCATCACTCCTTCCATCACTCTTTCCATCACTCCTTCCCATCACTCCTTCCCATCACTCTTTCCCATCACTCTTTCCCATCACTCCTTCCATCACTCCTTCCATCACTCCTTCCATCACTCCTTCACATCCTCCTTCCATCACTCCTTCCATCACTCCTTCCCATCCTCCTTCCATCACTCTTTCCATCACTCCTTCCCATCACTCCTTCCCACCCTCTTTCCCATCACTCCTTCCATCACTCCTTCCCATCACTCCTTCCCACCCTCTGTCCCATCCTCCTTCCATCACTCCTTCCCATCCTCCTTCCATCACTCCTTCCCATCACTCCTTCCCATCACTCCTTCCCATCACTCCTTCCCATCACTCCTTCCATCACTCCTTCCCCATCACTCCTTCCATCACTCCTTCCCATCACTCCTTCCATCACTCCTTCCCATCACTCCTTCCCATCACTCCTTCCATCACTCCTTCCCATCACTCCTTCCCATCACTCCTTCCATCACTCCTTCCATCACTCCTTCCATCACTCCTTCACATCCTCCTTCCATCACTCCTTCCATCACTCCTTCCATCCTCCTTCCCATCACTCCTTCCCATCACTCCTTCCCATCACTCCTTTTCCCCATCACTCCTTCCATCACTCCTTCCCATCACTCCTTCCATCACTCCTTCCCATCACTCCTTCCCATCACTCCTTCCCATCACTCTTTCCCATCACTCTTTCCCATCACTCCTTTCCATCACTCCTTTCCATCACTCCTTCCATCACTCCTTCCATCACTCCTTCCCATCACTCCTTCCCACCCTCTGTCCCATCACTCCTTCCATCACTCCTTCCATCACTCCTTCCCATCCTCCTTCCATCACTCCTTCCATCACTCCTTCCATCACTCCTTCCCATCACTCCTTCCCATCACTCCTTCCCATCACTCCTTCCCATCACTCCTTCCATCACTCCTTCCATCACTCCTTCCATCACTCCTTCACATCCTCCTTCCATCACTCCTTCCATCACTCCTTCCCATCCTCCTTCCATCACTCCTTCCATCACTCCTTCCCATCACTCCTTCCCACCCTCTTTCCCATCACTCCTTCCATCACTCCTTCCCATCACTCCTTCCATCACTCCTTCCATCACTCCTTCCCATCACTCTTTCCCATCACTCTTTCCCATCACTCCTTTCCATCACTCCTTTCCATCACTCCTTTCCATCACTCCTTCCATCACTCCTTCCCATCACTCCTTCCCATCACTCCTTCCCACCCTCTGTCCCATCACTCCTTCCATCACTCCTTCCCATCCTCCTTCCATCACTCCTTCCATCACTCCTTCCATCACTCCTTCCCATCACTCCTTCCCATCACTCCTTCCCATCACTCCTTCCCATCACTCCTTCCCATCACTCCTTCCATCACTCCTTCCATCACTCCTTTCATCACTCCTTCCCATCACTCCTTCCCACCCTCTGTCCCATCACTCCTTCCCATCCTCCTTCCATCACTCCTTCCCACCCTCTTTCCCATCACTCCTTCCATCACTCCTTCCCATCCTCCTTCCATCACTCCTTCCCATCCTCCTTCCATCACTCTTTCCATCACTCCTTCCCACCCTCTTTCCCATCACTCCTTCCCACCCTCTTTCCCATCACTCCTTCCATCACTCCTTCCCATCACTCCTTCCATCACTCCTTCCCATCACTCCTTTCCATCACTCCTTCCCATCACTCCTTCCCATCACTCTTTCCCATCACTCTTTCCCATCACTCTTTCCCATCACTCTTTCCCATCACTCCTTCCATCACTCCTTCCCATCACTCCTTCCCACCCTCTGTCCCATCACTCCTTCCATCACTCCTTCCATCACTCCTTCCATCACTCCTTCCATCACTCCTTCCCATCCTCCTTCCATCACTCCTTCCATCACTCCTTCCCATCACTCCTTCCCATCACTCCTTCCCACCCTCTTTCCCATCATTCCTTCCATCACTCCTTCCCATCACTCCTTCCATCACTCCTTCCATCACTCCTTCCCACCCTCTTTCCCATCACTCCTTCCATCACTCCTTCCATCACTCCTTCCCATCCTCCTTCCATCACTCCTTCCCATCACTCCTTCCCATCACTCCTTCCCATCACTCCTTCCCATCACTCCTTCCCATCACTCCTTCCATCACTCCTTCCATCACTCCTTCCATCACTCCTTCCATCACTTCTTCCATCACTCTTTCCATCACTCTTCCATTCTTCCATCACTCCTTCCATCACTCCTTCCCATCACTCCTTCCCACCCTCTTCCCATCACTCCTTCCATCACTCCTTCCATCACTCCTTCCATCACTCCTTCCCATCCTCCTTCCATTACTCCTTCCATCACTCCTTCCATCACTCCTTCCATCACTCCTTCCATCACTCCTTCCCATCACTCCTTCCCACCCTCTTCCCATCACTCCTTCCCATCACTCCTTCCATCACTCCTTCCCACTCCTTCCCATCCTCCTTCCATCACTCCTTCCATCACTCCTTCCATCACTCCTTCCATCACTCTTTCCATCCTCTTTCCCATCACTCCTTCCATCACTCCTTCCATCACTCCTTCCATCACTCTTTCCCACCCTCCTTCCCATCACTCCTTCCATCACTCCTTCCATCACTCCTTCCCATCACTCCTTCCATCACTCCTTCCCATCCTCCTTCCATCCTCCTTCCCATCCTCCTTCCATTACTCCTTCCATCACTCCTTCCATCACTCCTTCCATCACTCCTTCCATCACTCCTTCCCATCACTCCTTCCATCACTCCTTCTCATCACTCCTTCCCATCACTCCTTCCCATCACTCCTTCCATCACTCCTTCCATCACTCCTTCCATCACTCCCTTCCCATCACTCTTTCCATCACTCCTTCCCATCACTCCTTCCCACCCTCTTTCCCATCACTCCTTCCCATCACTCCTTCCATCACTCCTTACATCACTCCTTCCCATCACTCCTTCCCATCACTCCTTCCATCACTCCTTCCATCACTCCTTCCATCACTCCTTCCATCACTCTTTCCATCACTCTTTCCATCACTCCTTTCCATCACTCCTTCCCACCCTCTTTCCCATCACTCCTTCCCACCCTCTTTCCCATCACTCCTTCCCACCCTCTTTCCCATCACTCCTTCCATCACTCCTTCCCATCACTCCTTCCCATCACTCCTTCCCATCACTCCTTCCCATCCTCTTTTCCATCACTCCATCCCATCACTCCTTCCCATCCTCTTTTCCATCACTCCTTCCATCACTCCTTCCATCACTCCTTCCCATCACTCCTTCCCATCACTCCTTCCATCACTCCTTCCATCACTCCTTCCATCACTCCTTCCATCACTCCTTCCATCACTCCTTCCCACCCTCTTTCCCATCACTCCTTCCCACCCTCTTTCCCATCACTCCTTCCATCACTCCTTCCATCACTCCTTCCCATCCTCTTTTCCATCACTCCTTCCCATCACTCCTTCCCATCACTCCTTCCCATCCTCTTTTCCATCACTCCTTCCCATCACTCCTTCCCATCCTCTTTTCCATCACTCCTTCCAATCACTCCTTCCATCACTCCTTTCCATCACTCCTTTCCATCACTCCTTCCATCACTCCTTCCATCACTCCTTCCATCACTCCTTCCCATCCTCTTTTCCATCACTCCTTCCATCACTCCTTCCATCACTCCTTTCCATCACTCCTTCCATCACTCCTTCCCACCCTCTGTACCATAATCTCTCTGTCCCCTCACCACCTCCTCTTCATCCTCCCTCCATCCCATAACTTCTGAATGATGGTGACAGGGGTGGTGTTCTGTAAATAGCCTCCTTGCAGCCCTCTGTAAGCCACAGCTCGGTGGCACGGCATGTAGCTCTTCAGTTATGCAATAGTGGAATGCTCATTAGGTCGCAGGCCAGGGTAGGCGGGGCACGGACGCTTTGCAGCAAAGCCTGTGTTGATTTGACCGTAAATCAACAGGACAACACCAAATGATGCCTTTGTTGTTTAAACACACGCAAGTGAGGGGTTTGAGGTTTCTACACTGGTAAACTATAACGTGAACTTTCATTTTGTTATTTCACCTATTGTGTTAGCGAGATGTTAAGTACATCTGAGAACATACAAGCGTACATGTTGTTGTGTATTTTCGATGATGCACCTGCTTCAACAGAGTGGCGTTAGAGTGAACGACACAACACACTGCAGTACTGTAGTAGAGAGCCAGACCCTGCTTGTGGTTTGGCCTGTAGGAAGTGTCTTGCACTGTGTTGGTATGTCATTAGTGGGCTTGGTCGTTGTGAAATTAATGTTCTGTGGTGGTGAAGGTGGTCCCATGCTTTGAGAGTGGTGGTGGAATAAACTCTGGCACCCCTCCCTGCTTGGGCTTCTCAATATTGCTGAGCTGAGTCGGCCTGATCTGTTTCTCAGTCTTTCCCCTCCAATCTCTTTCCCGCAGGCCATAGTAACCCCATGGACATGCCGGGCAGAAGCCTGTACGACGAGAGAGACAGCGGCATCGCCAGATCAGGTAATGACTCTTAACTAAATCCAGGATTGGCCTCTCTAGACTAAGCCTTCTGTGTGTCTCTGAGATGATGTAGCTTGGTGAGTAGGTATTGGCACTAGAATCACCTCGGTGTGTTCTCTCTCTCTGAACCATCTCTAAACAAGAGGCATGCAACTAATGGGTTTAGATGAATCCATATTCTACTGGGTCACGGCTGCAGACCGGTCAGCTCCACATAGCATTCCTTCTCTTCAAACTGGAGTGGGAGTGACACCAGGGCTGTGCACATAGGACTCTGGTCTAAAGTAGAGCACTATGTAGGGAATTGTGGTGCCATTTGAGACCATTTAGTGACACCAGCTTATGCTCCATCCTCCTCTGTAATGTTGGCATAGCGGAGACGTTAACGGACACACTTTTGCGTTGACCCCGCTGCCAGAGTTTAGCCCTCCTCCATCCTCTATAGGGGTGTGGAGGAGAGAGAGATGCTGGAGAACCTTGTGCAGTGGAAACTGACCCCCAGTCCTTGCATCAGCGGCATGAGGGGAATCTCACTTTCTGTTGAACACCCGCGTCATATGCATATGCTTAAGTATAGCAGCTCCCACAACCCGGTACTAGTAAATTAAGTTCTAATTTGGTCCCCTCTCCTCTCCCACACAGACACACACACACACTCCAACTCCTCCTACTCCCATACGCCTCCCCTAGTCGTCAATCACCCACACATTTGGCATCCCTTCTTTGGTCTATGCCCACGTGACGGCAACGTGAGTTGCATACACCCTCCACGTACCTGGTATTGGACCAGCTTTTCTTGTAACATCATGTGACTGTGAGGTGATATTGAATGTCCCAGCCATGCTCTAATAATCAGGGTGGGCTGTGGGAAGCTGAACTAATGCAGTGTGGATGTATTGTATGTGTTTTCCCCTGTTCTGTTGTGTGTGAGTAACCTCATTGACTGAATCACTGACTCTTCTGTTCTCTCCTCTCTCATTCCTCAAATCCTCTTTTTTTGCTCTCTACACTTCTATGGCTCTCTCTGTGCTCTCATCTTCCCCTCTTTCATTCCTCTCACTCGCTCCATCTCTGCCTCCCCCTCCGTCCCTCCCTACACAGCGTCTCTGAGCAGTCTGTTGATTACTCCGTTCCCCTCCCCGGGCTCCTCCCTCACCAGCAGCCAGGCCAGTAGCTACCAGAGACGCTGGCTCCGCAGCCAGACCACCAGTCTGGAGAACGGGGTCTTCCCAAGATGGTGAGTGACTGCAGCTCAACACATTTACAGACACACACTCCTTCTGGTGTCCCCCTGTCAGGGCCTCTCGTATGTCCATGTGAAGTGGAACTCGCAATGACTTCATCTAATTCCAGCAGGCATACTGCTATATACAAATAACTGAACAGTATGGTGATGATGGTGTGTGGCCCCACTGGCCCACTCCCTGAATCTAACTACACATAGCAGTTACACTGGCACGGGCGTTTTCTTTGAATAGTAAATGACCAGTAGGCTGTTACAAATTACATTTTTGTTTTGGCCTACAACCAGTTCCCAGAAGTCAAAGGTGAGCTGAAGAGCTCTCTGACTTTGTGTACCTGTGTGTTTTTAGATGCAGAAAAACATGTTGACTCTAATCACACTGCAAACGTGATACAGATCAGCACCTCAGTCCTGGTTATATCAACACCATCGTAGACATCTAGAAGACCCATGGCTTGTTGTTGTTACCTATGGTTTTTACCCCAGATCTGAGAGTTTATGCCATCATACTCCTCTGTAAGGCATCATTTACCTTTTCTTTTGTCTTTGGACTTTAGCCTGTTAAGAATCCTGTTGTTCACTTCTCCATAGTACCTGTCTCTGTGCAACCCCATAGATTTAGCATGATGTTTATGGCATTGCCCCTTGCTCCAGGTCTGTGGAAGAAAGCTTCAATATGTCGGACGAGAGCGGAGGTCCCAGCCTGGGCGTGGCCAGGAAGAAGAAGATAGCCATTGGTGTCATCTTCCTCCTCTCCCAGGACGAAGAGGAGAACATCAAGTTCCAGGACTTCTTCTTCTCCCACTTCCCCCTCTTCGAGAGCCACATGAACAAACTAAAAAGTGCCATTGAACAGGTGAGGAGCACCTCACATAGATATTGTGGTCGGTGTGTGGAAGTCTCCCTGGTGTATTTGACAGATGTTAGATGTACTACATGTAATCAGACTTGCTCAGTGTGTTAAACATATACAATGTAAAGTGCATTCGGAAAGTATTTAGACCCCTTCCTTTTTCCCACATTTTGTTACGTTACAGCCTTTTTCTAAAATTGATTTGAAATAAAATAAATTCTCTCATAAATCTACACACAATACCCCATAATGACACAGCGAAAACAGGTTTGTAGAAATGTTTGTAAATGTATTGAAAATAACATACCTTGTTTACATAAGTATTCACACCCTTTGTTATGCGACTCGAAATTGAGCTCAGGTGCATCCTGTTTCCATTGATCATCCTTGAGATATTTCTACAACTTGATTGGAGTCCACCTGTGGTAAATTCAGTTGATTGGACATGGTTTGGAAAGGCACACACCTGTCTATATAAGGTCCCACAGTTGACCGTGCATGTCAGAGCAAAAACCAAGCCATGAGGTCGAAGGAATTGTGTTGAGGTACAGATCTGGGTATGGGTACCAACAAACCTCTGCAGCATTGAAGATCCCCAAGAACAGAGTGGCCTCAATCATTCTTAAATGGAAGAAGTTTGGAACCATCAAGACTCTTCTTTGAGCTGGCCACCCGGCCAAACTGAGTCATCTGGGGAGAAGGGCCTTGGTCAGGGAGGTGACCAAGAGCTTGATAGTCACTGTGAAAAAGCTACAGAGTTCCTCTGTGGAGAGGGGAGAACCTTCCAGAAGGACAAACATCGCTGCAGCACTCCACCAATCAGGCCTTTATGCTAGAGTGGCCAGGTGGAAGCCACTCCTCATTAAAAGACACCGAAAACAAGATCCTCTGGTCTGATGAAACCAAGATTGAACCCTTTGTCCTCAATGCCAAGTGTAACGTCTGGAGGAAAACTGGCACTATCCCTATGGTGTAGCATGGTGGTGGCAGAATCATGTTGTGGGGATATTTTTCAGCGGCAGGGACTGAGAAACTAGTCAGAATCGAGGGAAAGATGAATGGAGCAAAGTAAAGAGATCCTTGATAAAAACCTGCTCAGGACCTCAGACTGGCGCGAAGGTTCATCTTCCAACAGGACAACGACCCTAAGCACATAGCCAAGACAACGCAGGAGTGACTAAAGGACAAGTCTCTGAATGTCCTTGAGTGGCCAAGCCAGAGCCCGGACTTGAACCCAATCGAACATCTCTGCAGCGAAGCTCCCCATCCAAGCTGACGGAGCTTGAACCTTCCAGAAGGATGACCAAGGATGAACCTTCCAGAAGGATGAGGATCTGCAGAGAAGAATGGGAGAAACTCCACAAATACTGGTGTGATAAACTTGTAGCGTCATACCCAAGAAGACTCGAGACTAATCGCTGCCAAAGGTGCTTCAACCAAAGTACTGAGTAAATGGTGTGGATACTTATGTAAATGTGATATTTCAGCTTTTTATTTTTAATAACTGAACTACAATAAAAAAACATTTAAAAACTGTTTTTGCTTTGTCATTATCGGGTATTGTGTGTAGATTGATGAGGGGGAAAAAACAATATAATCAATTTTAGAATAAGGCTGTAACATAACAAAATGTGGAAAAGGTTAAGGGATCTGAATACTTTCCGAATGCACTGTATGTTGGCCTAAAATTGAAAAATAAAAACCATTGACTTCTGTTAGATCTGTCATGGGTCATGTTTACTGAAGGCTGTATGTATTTATGGGTCACAGTTCTTGTACGTTAGTGTAGCCTGCCGCTCTTTTCTCCACTCTTCCCCTCCCTCTTTAATGACATGACATGGCATGCCTCTAACATTCCTCTTTTCTCATTAAAAAGGCCATGAAAATGAGCCGGCGATCAGTTGATTCCAGTCAGAGGGCTCTGGCCTATAGCCGCATGGTGGATGGCCTCAATGAATTCAGGTGAGTTACTGTCAAGTGTTTACTGAGACCAAGGCAAACTGTCCTGAGAATGTAGCAGAGGAAAATTCGCTTAGCTTGTTACCTAGGAGCCCAGGGAGGGAGGGAGGGAGGGAAGGGGGTGGGGGTCAAGAGGTGGAGGCATGTTTTGTTGCAATAGGGACTCGGATAAAATATACAGTGTCAGAGAGCAGTAGATCATTAATCCACACGTTAGTTTAATAGTGATAGGTTTGGTTTCTGAGCTTTAGGTATTATTAATCATTATTTATATTATTAATCATTAGGTATCATCAGGTATATTATTAATCATTATTTATATTATTAATCATTAGGTATCATCAGGTATATTATTAATCATTATTTATATTATTAATCATTAGGTATCATCAGGTATACAAATTAATCATTATGTATATTATAAATCATCAGTTATCATCAGGTATATTATTAATCTTTAGGTATATTATAAATCATCAGGTATCATCAGGTATATTATTATTCATTGGCAGGTATATTATTAATCATTAGGTATATTATTAATCATTGGCAGGTACATTATTAATCATTAGGTATATTATTCATCGGCAGGTATATTATTCATTGGCAGGTATATTATTCATCGTCAGGTATATTATTAATCATTAGGTATATTATTAATCGGCAGGTATATTATTAATCATTAGGTATATTATTCATTGGCAGGTATATTATTAATCATTAGGTATATTATTCATCGGCAGGTATATTATTAATCATTAGGTATATTATTCATTGGCAGGTATGTTATTATTAATCGTCAGGTATATTATTAATCATTAGGTATATTATTCATCGGCAGGTATATTATTAATCATTAGGTATATTATTCATCAGCAGGTATATTATTCATCGGCAGGTATATTATTCATTGGCAGGTATATTATTAATCATTAGGTATATTATTCATTGGCAGGTATATTATTAATCATTAGGTATATTATTCATTGGCAGGTATATTATTAATCATTAGGTATATTATTCGTCGGCAGGTATATTATTAATCATTAGGTATATTATTAATCGGCAGGTATATTATTAATCATCAGGTATATTATTAATCATAAGGTATATTATTCATTGGCAGGTATATTATTAATCATTAGGCATATTATTCATTGGCAGGTATATTATTACTCGTCAGGTATATTTTTAATCATTAGGTATATTATTCATTGGAAGGTATATTATTAATCATTAGGTATATTATTCATTGGCAGGTATATTATTAATCATTAGGTATATTATTAATCATTAGGTATATTATTAATCATTAGGTATATTATTCATTGGCAGGTATATTATTAATCATTAGGTATATTATTCATTGGCAGGTATATTATTAATCATTAGGTATATTATTCATTGGCAGGTATATTATTAATCGTCAGGTATATTATTAATCATTAGGTATATTATTCATTGGCAGGTATATTATTAATCATTAGGTATATTATTCATTGGCAGGTATATTATTAATCATTAGATATATTATTCATTGGCAGGTATATTATTAATCATCAGGTATATTATTAATCATTAGGTATATTATTCATCGGCAGGTATATTATTCATCGGCAGGTATATTATTAATCATTAGTTGTATTATTAATCATCAGGTATAATAGACATGAGGGGTGCCTTAAGTAAGATTGGGAGAGGCTGAGTGCAGGGAAAAGGATCCCATGTAGCAGTACTGATAAGGGGAGGAACCGTTTAAGGCCCAGATCACCACCCATAGTGGGGTATGTATACTACCATGGGTGAAACCATGTTTTTGTCTGAATGCAGCTGTATTGGCCCTCTGGGAAGTATAAACTTGGTTAAGCTTTCATAGAGTAAAAAAACTCAACTGACACTGAGAATTAGAACCTAACAATAGTCAGTGGCGTAGATATCATCTGACCTTCCTAACTGGGTAGCGTCCACACAGGGTGTTTTCTCAGACCGAGCCAAAATAAGCACATTAATAATCTGCACTGTAAGCAGAGAGGGAGCACGCAGTCCCTACCGGTCCTGTCCACACTCACAAATGGTGATGAAGCGCCAGCTACACCCATGCTGCTTCCAGTGCATGCTGGGAACCCCACTGCTGCAGAGCCAGTGACGAGGGAGGGAAAGGAGAGACATGTGGGGCGGCTTGTGTCTCTGCACCACTGGCCGCATGCTCGGACTCTTTCTCCTAGCTGGAGGCTTCCCATTGCTGCAGTCATATGCCTGCTGGCGCGGTGCCACAGCAAACCGAGCCCCAGCTGAGGAAACACGATCTTTCTCACACAGTGTCCAGGCTACCAGAATAGTCAATTATATGTCAGTGCCATCAGCAGGAAGGCCAATTTCACTGAGGAAAAAACAAATATTTCAAATATCTCACCTTCAGCGTCTAAATATACATCCACTGATGTATATTTGTTTTTGACTGTTAGGCCTCTTAGGTCATGGAACATGATGGTGCAAAACAGAAGATATGCCTTTTGATGTTATTGACCTGTTTTCCCCTCAGAGTAGGATAGAAAACAGACTATTTTAGGGATACTATGGTGCGTGCGTCTTAATGTTTCATTTTTTATCATGTGTTGGTCATTGTTAGTCATTAATGATGCATGCTGTGATAAAACAATTTCCCAAGTTTGTATTAATAAAGTAATACTCTACTCTCGACATGACACGGTCTGGCCTAACCGACACCCATAGCCACAGTCTGGCCTAACCAACACCCATAGCCACGGTCTGGCCTAACCGACGCCCGTAGCCACGGTCTGGCCTAACCAACACCCATAGCCACGGGCTGGCCTAACCAACGCCCATAGCCACGGTCTGGCCTAACCAACGCCCATAGCCACGGTCTGGCCTAACCAACGCCCATAGCCACGGTCTGGCCTAACCAACGCCCATAGCCACGGTCTGGCCTAACCAACGCCCATAGCCACGGTCTGGCCTAACCAACGCCCATAGCCACGGTCTGGCCTAACCAACACCCATAGCCACGGTCTGGCCTAACCAACGCCCATAGCCACGGTCTGGCCTAACCAACACCCATAGCCACGGTCTGGCCTAACCAACGCCCATAGCCACGGTCTGGCCTAACCAACGCCCATAGCCACGGTCTGGCCTAACCAACGCCCATAGCCACGGTCTGGCCTAACCAAAGCCCATAGCCACGGGAGGCACTGCAGTATGTTACCTACATAGAAACACGCATTATGCTGATTGGATATCTGTCAGGGTCGGGATATGAAGAAAACTGGTGCGTTCGGTTCCACAGAGAGGTTAATTTAATGGAAATGGTAATGTACTGAACGACCAGTTGAAGAATGATGGTGTTCCAGAGGGAGATTGTATGGTGTGTGTGCTGCTCGAGTTTAGCCATTTTCTAAATGGTCACACCCATTGATCAGGCCACACCCACCAAACGGGAGCAAACCTACCACAAAGGCTGTTGAAGAATGGTGCGCACCGTTTTGGGGAAACATGTCGTTTAGTACAAACAGTCAAACGTTGAATCGAGCTGAACGCGCACCTGCTCAAGAGTCTCTTCATTTCTTGACTGACTTGATATGCTTTGCCCGCACAAGCGGTATAGAGGTCAGAGGGAATAACCTTAGATGCGGTCGGTTTTTAAATGTCCACTGGACTAGACATACCTTCACGTCCGTCGCTACCTTAAAGTTCAGCTGTTCAGACGGCTGTAAGGATAGACCCTGAGCTGGCTTCCCCACGTCAGGGAAAGACAGAGCTGTCACAACCCATGCCACACCTGGGGCTTTTAATAGGTTACTACATACTTGGTACTGAGAAGTGTTGCTGGGATGAGCTTTACCAAACGGTTCTGGAGTTAGGTGTTCGTTGAATTATAACACGATTCTAGTTAAAGCCATTTCAGCATATTTCCCTGCGGTGTGTCAAAATTAAGTTAAAAGTCCGTTAAAAGTCCGTTAAAAACCGTGTTGCCCAAAATTATATGTTACCAATGCTACGGTTTTAACAGGAGGTGCATTTTCAGCCTGTCGGTCAGGTAACTTGAGCCCTGGGTTCAAGTGGCGTTTTTGGTGTTCATCTTTCAATTCTGTGAATTTTTGTCTGGGAAAGACCTTGTACAAATCATCAATCTCCTTACTACCTGTCATATCCTGTCTATAACCTATTGCTCTTGTTCGATAGTTACACTACTTGTTTTCTTCAGTCATCAGCAAACATCTGGGCTCTAAAACTATAATTACGCCCTATAATTCCACACATTCCTCCATCCTGAGAGATTCCCTCAGCTCTGTGTAAAGCTCTGGACGGCTGCCCGCTGTGGAATTTCCAGACGCTGAATTGCCTCAGAGAGAGGGTCTCCCTTGTAAGCAGGGCCTGGACTGAGAACTGTGGCCCTCTTGTTCACCCCGAGACAATGATGGCTTGTGTTTCTCCCTCCCTCTCTCCAGGACGACCATCGTCAACCTTTACACCATGCCCCGCGTGGCCGAGCCCGTTTGGCTCACCATGATGTCTGGAGCCCCCGAGAAGAACCAGCTCTGTGGACATTTCATGAGGGAGCTCGCGCTACTCATGGAGCAGGCCTCAAAGAACCAGTTGAGTGCTCCTGTCTGTCTCTGTATGCCTGTCTGTGTGTTACTGTGTGTGTGCGCGATACTTATTATTTTTTTGCTGCATTCAATCGTGAATGAGCTGCAAAGTCAGAAATCCCTGCCAATCTTTAGCTTGTTATGTTGATGTTACAAAACCAAGCTGAATCATTTGTCAATGTATCAATTGGTAGCAAGACATCCATAGAACTTCTCTGATGTTCCACTCACTGCATTAGTATGCAGTAGTCTACGACGGTCTGCCTCGTAATTTAGACTGACCAGTGACCACTGTGTCGTATCTCTGAATGATCACGAGATAGAGAAGAGGGAAGTAGCAGAACATGAGGCTGCGGTGGTGGAGATAAAGAAAAGCGTGTCAAACAGAGAGTGAAAGACATTAGAGTTCTGTATCCCAAATGGCACCTCAATCCCCCCCCCCGGTCAAAAGTAGTGTACTTCATAGGGAATAGGGTGCCATTTGGGGTACAGACAGTCTGTGCCTAACCCAACTGCTCTCTCTTCCTCATCTCCCAGGTTCCTCCCTGCCCTCCTTACAGCCATTCTCACCAACCACCTGGCCTGGGTGCCCACTGTCATGCCCAACGGACAGCCGCCCATCAAGATCTTCCTGGAGAAACACTCTTCTCAGAGCGTGGATAGGCTGGCCAAGAGCCACCCCTACAACCCACTGTGGGCCCAGCTCGGTAAGAACAGACTACAGGCCAGGACTCTGGTTGAGAACCTCTTCAGTCTTATGTGATAGTGCTTCCACACACATGTGGGATGGGGATTAAGATAGCCAGAGGCTAGTCCTTTTCAGACCAGGCTAGTAGAAAATATGCCGAACTAGCTCCACAGGCCTGTGAAATTGGATCTTTTCAAATAAGAATTTGTTCTTAACTGACTTGCCTAGTTAACTAAAGGTAAAAATATATATATAAAAAATACTAGGTAGTGGGCTTCATTTTTAGCACAGGCACAGTTTGGAACTTTGGTGTACAACTCCACATAGTGGCTGAACAGGAGAAATGCAGCACTGAGCAGTGATACAGATGGAGATTTCCTTCACTCTCCCAAATGTTAAAGGGAAAAAATAAGTTCTACACATTTGACCCCATTTTCATGTTCAAAATGTGGCTTTACTTATGCAACAAAGTGAAAATAAGAAACGTGTTGTTAACTGTGGTGTTTGTTTTGTGACTAGGTGACTTGTACGGGGCCATCGGCTCCCCGGTGCGTCTGTCCAGGACAGTAGTGGTGGGGCGGAGACGGGAGCTAGTCCAACGACTCCTCTATGTGCTCACCTACTTCATCCGCTGCTCTGAGCTGCTGGAGACCCACATGCTGGACAGCACTGAGGACGAGGCCATCGTCATCCCAGGCTCTCTCATCACCACCTCGCTGCAGCGTGGGGAGGTGGAGGAGTCAGACTATGTGCTGGTCACCGTGCACAAGCCCAGCGGAGACTACCTCAGCCAGGATCCCGAGCCCCAAGAGGACCGCAGCTACCCCTCACACAGCAACAACAGCTTGCAGTGCAGCACCTACACTGAGGCTGGCCCTAAGGAGGGGGACAGTAACAACAGCCAGGGCTCCAAGAACATTGTCCTGCAGACCCAGGCCCACTTCAGCCACAACACTAACGCTGTGCCCATCATCCACATGGAGGATGTTAGTGAGCCCACGCCGCTCAAGGAGTCACCAACTGCCTTTCTGGAGGCCAAGCTGGAAACAGTGGTGTGTGTGGGCTCCACCTCCCCCAGGGAGACAGTGGTGCGTGTGGGCTCCGCCTCCCCCAGGGAGCAGGTCTGTGTGCTGCTGGAGACGAAGCCTGAGACAGAGTTAGAGGTCAAGGCCAGCGAGAAGGAGGGGGTGGGGAGTCTGCCCATCAAGGTGTTCCACTCTTCTGGGATACCACTGGAGAAGAAGCCCCCTGACAAGACTGTACCTGTACCTGTACCCGGCCCCTTTCTGTCAAAACACCAGGAGGAGCCGGCCACCAAAGTGCTGTTTCTCATCGGCGACCCCCAGTCTCCGGGATCAGACACAGAGAGCAGGAGGAGGAAGCTTGAGGAGGACATTAAGAAGCACAAGAAATGCATCAAAGAGAAACAGAGGCAGCAACCGCAACTACAACAACAGCAACAACCACTACAACAGCAGCAATCGCTACTACAACAACAACAGCAACCGCAGCAACAACAGCAACCACAACCGCAGCAACAACAGCAACCGCAACCGCAGCAACAACAGCAACCGCAACCACAGCAACCGCAACCACAGCAACCGCAACCACAGCAACCGCAGCAACAACAACAGCAACCGCAGCAACAACAACAGCAACCGCAGCAACAACAACAGCAACCGCAACTACAACAACAGCAACCGCAACTACAACAACAGCAACCGCAACTACAACAACAGCAACCGCAACCACTACAACCGCAACCACTACAACAACAGCAGCAGAGTGGATGCGGTGACGGCGGTGATCAGAGGGAGAAGCCTACTACCAGCATATCACCCGACCAAACGAAGACCAATGCTGGCGGAAAGAAGACTCTGATGCGTGTCTTCAGCAAGATGCCCCAGTGGAACCCTGTCAGCGAGGAGTGCTCAGAGCTGTTCGATGAGTACTTCAGTGATGACAGCCCTGTAGAGACCAGGACTATAGACGATGAGGCGAAATGCCTGGACTTGTCAAACGGCACGGACAAAACCCAGAAAGAGCTTCTGGACCCTTCGGGAGTCCAGAGTAGCAGTTGCTGTAAGGGACATGGGCATCAGGGACAGAAGGGAACAGGGCAGGTGGGTGTGGGACCGGGGGGTGTTGGTGGGGATGAGGCTGATGTCCAGACCTGGTGTATGGGGGAGGCTGACGTTAAGACCAGGTGTGGGGGGGAGGCTGACGTTAAGACCAGGTGTAGGGGGGAGGCTGACGTTAGGATCAGGTGTGGGGGGGAGGCTGACGTTAAGACCAGGTGTGGGGGGGAGGCTGACGTTAGGATCAGGTGTGGGGGGGAGGCTGACGTTAAGACCAGGTGTGGGGGGGAAGCTGACGTCCAGGCCAGGTGTATGGGGGAGGCTGACGTCCAGGCAAGGTGTATGGGGGAGGCTGACGTCCAGGCAAGGTGTATGGGGAGGCTGACGTCCAGGCAAGGTGTGGGGGGAGGCTGACGACCAGGCCAGGTGTGGGGGAGGCTGACGTCCAGGCCAGGTGTATGGGGGAGGCTGACGACCAGGCCAGGTGTGGGGGGGAGGCTGACGTCCAGGCCAGGTGTATGGGGAGGCTGACGACCAGGCCAGGTGTGGGGGAGGCTGACGTCCAGGCCAGGTGTGGGGGAGGCTGACGTCCAGGCCAGGTGTGGGGGGGAGGCTGACGTCCAGGCCAGGTGTGGGGGGGAGGCTGAACGCCAGGCCAGGTGTGGGGGGGAGGCTGACACGCCCGGGCCAGGTGTGGGGGGGAGGCTGACGTCCAGGCCAGGTGTGGGGGGAGGCTGACGTCCAGGCCAGGTGTGGGGGGGAGGCTGACGTCCAGGCCAGGTGTGGGGGGGAGGCTGACGACCAGGCCAGGTGTGGGGGAGGCTGACGGCCAGGCCAGGTGTGGGGGGGAGGCTGACGTCCAGGCCAGGTGTGGGGGAGGCTGACGTCCAGGCCAGGTGTGGGGGGAGGCTGACGTCCAGGCCAGGTGTGGGGGGGAGGCTGACGTCCAGGCCAGGTGTGGGGGGAGGCTGACGACCAGGCCAGGTGTGGGGGAGGCTGGCGTCCAGGCCAGGTGTGGGGGAGGCTGGCGTCCAGGCCAGATGTGGGGGGAGGCTGACGTCCAGGCCAGGTGTGGGGGGGGGGCTGACGTCCAGGCCAGGTGTGGGGGGAGGCTGACGTCCAGGCCAGGTGTAGGTGTGGCTCTACAGACACATCAGAGGCACGCTCCTGTAGAAGTTGTTCTGCTGAGCAGAACATGTGCATCCTGATTTCAGTATCCGTCCCCAAAGGGGCCCAACAAAAGAAGGGGTCCCCGCTTAATGACTGTGAAATCCCTCGGAACGAGAGTTCGGACAGTGCGCTTGGGGACAGCGAGAGCGAAGATGCAGGGCAGGACGTCCACAGGCAGAGTGATAGCGACACCTACTACAAAGATGATCAGGAGCCAGATGAGTGGCAGGAAGAGGTGGAGGTCCCCTTCCCTGGGTGAGATACACACTGCTAGTGATGTCAACATTATAAATGTGTTGGCCTTCATATTAGGTTTTCAAGACACATATCAACTTCTATGTGAGTTGCATTTCTGGGTTACAATATGTTCTGATGTCTATGCCATGTTTTAAATCAACAGGTCAAAGTTGGTGGAGCATTTCTCCAAACCGAGCATTGCCAACTTTGGGAGGTCACTGTTCGGAGGGTACTGCACAACCTATGTGCCGGACTTTGTTCTGCAGGGGATGCCCAACGATGACAAACTCAGGCAGGGCCTCATGTCAGAATTAGCCCACGCTGTACAGGTAAGAGATACCTTTATACCTGAAGCACTGAAGTTTGTGTTAAAACTGGATTATGAGTCTTTATGCTTGCTTGAGGCTCATAAGGCATCAACAGGAGTGCACTGCTGTATCTGGTCTGCATCTGTCGGAGCACAAATTTTCCTCTTCTTTTCGCAGCATCCAGTGTTGGATGAGCCCATTGCAGAGGCGGTCTGCATTATCGCAGACACTGATAAGTGGACGGTGCAGGTAGCCAGCAGCCAGAGACGAGCCACGGACAACAACAAACTGGGGAAGGAGGTCCTGGTGTCCAGCCTCGTGTCCAGCCTGCTACAGTCCACCCACCTGCTTTACAAGATGAACCTCTCCCCCAACTTTGTAAGTCCATACAAATAACAAATAACTATACAGTTATTAGCACTGTATAAAAAATCCCTACTCAGTAACACGAGGCCAATCAGTAACACGAGGCCAATCAGTAACACGAGGCCAATCAGTAACACGAGGCCAATCAGTAACACGAGGCCAATCAGTAACACAGTTGTAATTGAGTTTGACATCCCTTTCCACAGTGCATAATGCACCTTGAGGACAGACTCCAGGAGATCTACTTCAAGAGTAAAATGCTGGCAGAGTACCTGAAGGGACAGACTAGAGTGCACGTCAAGGAGCTGGGGATGGTCCTGGGGTGAGCACCTAAACCGTTTTTATACATTGGCTCTGTGTCCAAAAAGACACCTATTCCCTATATAGTGCACTACTTTTGACCAGAACCCTATGGGAATAGGGTCCCATTTTTTTGTCAGATATCAGTATTGTGATCCATGCTGTCTTTCTGTTCTTAAAAGGCCCAATGCAGTTGTTTTTACGTCAATATCAAATCATTTCTGTTTAACAATTAAGTACCTTACAGTGATTGTTTTCAATTAAAATGGTCAAAACTAGCTTCTTAGCCAGAGCAATTTCTCAAGAATTTTGCGAGGACTGCCAGGGCGTAGTTATTACAGAGAGGTTTGGAACTCTCTTTCTTATTGGTCTATTAACTTATTTACCACTTGGTGATGTCACCAGGCAAGCCAAAACTACATCCCACCAAAACATGCTGAAATTTCAGGCTCTTTTTTTTCAAACAGCTCTTATACTAAAAGGACATTATCATCATTTTCACAATTTGACAGTATTACTCCAACCTCAAGCGTAACTCAATATTAGGAAGGTGACCTTAATGTTTTGTACACTCAGTATACATACAAAACACAGCAAAATCAAGTTTGACTGCACTGGGCCTTTAAAAAACTACACTGTGTTATTTACATCTCATTAACAATCACAGTAACTGAATTAGGAGAATAAACCCTTGGCTTGTTGTTCTGTTCTTCACCTATATACAATATTCTAAGCATGGCTCTTATCATTCAGTATTGAGTCCAGTGACCTACCCCTGCTGGCCGCGGTGGCAAGCACTCACTCTCCCTACGTGGCCCAAATACTGCTATAATAGATGGAACCAAAGCCAGAGGTGGCGGGTGACTGTGGACTGGAGCAGCCGGACACTGTGCTTCACCCTGGCCCAACACGTTGGCTTGACCCTGTTCACCGACGCCCTGCTGATGCTCTGAGAAGGCCGGTGCAGTGCAGAGTCTCCTGGACAAGGTGTGCATCCCAAATTGCATACTATTCAGAAGTTGTACACTATGTAGGGAATAGGGTATCATTTGAGATGCAGAAGGGCCTCATGGAAGTATCTGAGAGCTCAGCTACCGCTGCTGCCACTGGGCAAACAGACATACTGGGCATACAGACATACTGCCACAAGGGGACAGCCGATTCCATGGTCTCCTCTGCTAGTAAGAGATGAAGCTCTGTTGGCCCACTCCAAGCCAGAGAGGCATGCTGCTGCTGTGGCCAATTCTCCTCTTTTTCAGTGTTTTCCCCCTCCTCTGCATCAACATTATTTTAACCCGGTTAAAGGACAAGAAGGCC